>NC_058412.1:29332301-29438709 GCF_002201575.2 Neomonachus schauinslandi | reverse complement strand
GTGTGTGTGTGTGTGTGTGTGTGTGTGTGTGTGTGTGTGTGTGTGTGATGCGTTTCTTAGAGGAGGAGCAAATAAAAAGGAGAGAGAAGACATATTCAGAATGGGAAGGTATCTGAAGAAGCACAGAGATTGGATTCTTAATTAGCTGGAGAATGGTGGGAGGAGCATGTCTTTTATTGTTCCCAAGAAAGAATGTAGAAGTTAGGTGATGGGTTTGTAGGTTTGGGTTTCACTTTGGTGGTGGGTATTTAATATGATAGCTTTATGTGTAAGACTGGATTACCTGCTAAGAATGTATGATAGGTTTAAGAAAAGTAGAAGAGGTTTAAAATAATAATGAGCAGGAGGGCAAACTGATAATAAATAGTAGGATTGAGAAAAGCTAAGGGTCCAGTTGACAGTTGTGATCATGAGTTTATATAGATGCATTGGTTTGCATACTTGACAGCTTGGACAAAAATAGAATGGAAATAGTTCATAGTTGAATTCATTGAATTCATGGAGAGACCAAAGGGACAAGAAATTTGAGGACATAGACTAAAGAATAATTGAAGTGATAGACTGTGAACTAAAACTAGAGAGGAAAGGAAGTGAAGACAAAAGGAGGCTAAATGGGTAGAAGTGAGGGGATAGGCTATGGTCTGCAGTAGGCCAGCAAACTTTTACTGTTAAGGGCCAGATAATAATATTTGGGCTTTTTAGGCCATATGTTCTCTGTTGCAGCTACTCAGCTCTGACATTCTAACATAAAAGTAGCCACAACACACAAATGAATGAGTACAGCAGGCCACATTTGACTTGCAGGTTGTAATTTGCTGGCCCCTGGTCTAAGGTCCCAGCTAAATGAAAGAACTAGTGAGGTGGGAATATGAGTCTGAAGAATACGCTCAGAGAGGGAGTTTGCATCTGCGTCTGTTCTTCATAATGACAAGATCTAAGGTATGACAGCTAGAGAGGGTGGTGGTTGTGGGGAGGCTGAAGTGGATCACCCACATGAATATTAACTTCGCTCAAGATGAGGTAAACGTTTGGTTGCAGAGGAAGCATGTAAGCCTAGTTCCGAGTGTTACTGAGGGATTTGTGGGTGACATTGATGAGGACAGTGACTAGGAGAGGGTAGAAGGTGGTGTATCCAAACAGGGTAAACTTTAAAGAAGCAGGAATTCTTCTAGTCTTTGCTCTTTATCCATTTACAATATATATTTTTTTAAACTGATAATTCAGACTTTTTCTGAGACATTTTTCACAATAAAATTAGTTTCCCTTCTGACTGCCCCCCCCTTTTGACTGCCCCCCCCCATTTTGTTCTATATCCAAACCTTTACATTTCTACCTTAGGAAATTTTACCCCAGGTTATGTTAAAATTTATTTATCTTCCATATTTTAGCTTCTTTTATTTAATATTAGAAGCCAGGTACATATTAAAAATAGAATATTTTTATACAGAGTGACAAATTCTTTTAATCGAGATGTTTAGACCATTTATATTTAATGTGACTAATGGTATGGTTAGATTTAAAGCTACCCCCTTTGCTGTTTGTTTTCTGTTTGTTCAGTCTGTTCTTTGATCCCTTTTTCTCTCATGGATTTCTTTGGGATAATCTAGTTTTTTTTTTTTTAATCGTTCTATTTTATCTCTTGCTGACTTATTAGCTGTAACTCTTTGCTATTTTGGTGGTATACTTTTTTTTTTTTTTTAACTTAACCACAGTCTGTCTTTAAGTGACAATATACCACTTCTTACAGTATGAGAGCCTTGTAACTATGGATTTCTATGTCTCTCTTTGGCAGTTGTTTTCACATATTTTGCTTCTATTATAAGTCACACACTATATTATTATTTTTGTTAGTTCTCTTTTAAAGAGATTTAAATAATATAAAAAGTATATATTTCCAGTGCTCATCATTCTTTGTGTGGATCCGTATTTTCTGGTGTCATAGTCCATCTGCCTCAAGGACTTTTACATATCCTGTAATATGGGCTGCTGCCAATGAGTTCTTTCAGCTTTTGTGTGTCTGAAAAAGTCTTTCTTTTGCTTGCTTGCATTGTTTCTGATGAGATATCGTATATCAGACTTATCTCTGTTCTTCTATATGCAGAATGTGACCTTTTTCTCTGGCACTTTTAAGATTTTTCATTTTGTCATTGGTTTTAAGCAATTTCATTATGATGTGCTTCGGTGTAGTCCCCAGGTGACCCCTGCTTGGGGTTTCTTGTGCTTGGGGTTCATTGAGTCTCTTGGATCTGTGGATTTAGAGTTTTCATGAAATATACAACTTTTCAGCTATTCTTTCCTCAGATATTTTTTTTTTAAAGATTTTATTTATTTATTTGACAGAGAGAGAAAGACACAGCGAGAGAGGGAACACAAGCAGGGGGAGTGGGAGAGGGAGAAGCAGGCCTCCCGCAGAGCAGGGAGCCCGATGCGGGGCTCGATCCCAGGACCCTGGGATCATGACCTGAGCCGAAGGCAGACGCTTAACGACTGAGCCACCCAGGCGCCCCCTTCAGATACTGTTTTTGTTCCCCTCCCTATGCCACAATCTAGAAACTCTGTCAAGGCAGTAAGCTGGAAAAATCACAGGGCTCACTGTGTGTTTCCTTTCTCTCAGGGATCATTGTCCTTTGTTGCCTGAAATCAGGTCTTAACCATGATTTCATCTATTTTGTTTTATAGTTGTTTCAAGCAGGAGGGTAAATTGGGTCCTTGTTACTCTAACTTGACTGGAAGTACCAGTCAACTACTTTTATATTGCCAAGCAGTTCAACTCTTACCACTTTAAAATCCTCACTTTCGTATGATGTCATTTTTTTTAAACTTGATAAGGCGGGAGTGAATCTGATAGTTGATTGAGAGAACTGTGAATTTTAGCTTGAATTTGGAAATGTGGGGAAAATCAAGTTCACATGTACAAAAGTTTTTTTTCTCTTTTAACTTCAGACTTTTTTTTAAAACATGTTACCCAGGGAGTCAGATTTTATCTCAGTACATGGATACACTTTTTTAAAGAGGGTGAAGATGCATTCTTATTTGGTTTGGTTTAATTTATTTTTTATTAAGGTATCATTTACATAAGTAAAATTCACCTTTTTAGTATTTTCACAAACACATATAGTTTCGTTACTACTACCCTTTGTAGTCAACCCCTTTGTCCCCGGTCTAATCCCCTGGCAGCCACTCATCTGTTTTATGTTCCTGTAGTTTTGCCTTTTCCAGAAAGTCATATGAATTCGAGAATCATACAGAATATAGCCTTCTGATTCTGGTTTTTCTCATTTAGCATCATGCATTTGAGATTCATTCATGTTGGTGTGTATCTATAGTTCATTCCTTGTAAGTAGTATTCCACTGAGTGTATGTGTTGTACTTTGGTAACATCACTAGCTTCCAAAGTAGGCAAAGGCAGTTGAGTATATCTGAGGGTGGAATAGAGAAGCCTATACTGATGGGAAATTAGATGACCTCAAAAGTTCCTTCACATATGAAATTTTTAGTCTTTTGAAATGCCAGTGTAAGTATTCTTACTTGGCAAGTATAGCTTACTTGACTTAAGATATATTAGAACATACCTTAGTATATTCCTGAATTTGTGGAACCATTTGTGAACCATAGTTCCTGAATTTGTGGGTCAATGGAAACAAGATGTGTGTTGTTTTTCCTTAGTATGGGGACATTATTTTTGCCCCTTTTTTAAACTATATGCCTTCTGAGATCATCCCAAAGTAATCTACCTTGTTGAGGTAACTTAATCCTCCTGCCACAGTCTGGTCTACTGCTGTTTCTTTGGTATATCACAGAGCTTGGCCTGATTAATGTAGGAGAAAAATGAAAATGGAAGATCTAATTCTTATTTACATATTTCTGTAAATACATGAGCTCTGGAGTCAGATGTGATTTCAGCACTTACAACTGTGTTTCTAACTTGGAAATCATACAATTAACTTGTAAAACTCATCTTTTTCATCTTTAAAATAGGGATAGTAATAACACCTATCTTTTGAGGTTGTAAAGATTAAAAGAGATAATGAATGTGTTTTTAACACAGCATCTGGAACACAGTAAATGCTTAACATCAATATCATAAAACAAATTTTCCCAGTCTCTCTTACATCTCCATGTGAATAAAACCCTGTAAAAGATCACAGTTTCTTATAGTTTGATCCAGGGCTGATAGAAAGTGTGAAATTTTTTGTATTTTTAAAATTAGAGTATAGTTTGGAAATTCTGTAGTCCAGATTTAGCACAGAGAAGGCTCTTTTTATTTTACTATCCTCTTGAAAGAGTTCACTTTCTACCAAATGATGAATTTAAGCTTTACAAGACTTAGGTGGTTTTCATTCAAAGAATGTCTTCAAAAGAATATTTGAAGTTTTCATTTAGTAACTAGTGAAGGAAATAGATTTGGATTGAAGTTATTTCTTCCCTATCTACTCTTTACCAAACTGGCTTTTCTGTCATCATTCCTGAGTGCTTTGTTCTAGCTCTGATGTGGTGCTCCATAATACTTTCATTTGACTCTTATTGTGTGACTTGATTTGAATAGGTCTTTGTCCTGGACGAAAATTCTCAGGCTACTAGAGATTGGGAAAATGTCTTTATTTTAGTTCTGCTACGCTCAGGGGAATCTAGTAGCAATCATGAATCTATATTATTTTTGTTACGGAAATTAGATTAAAAAAAACAGTGTACATTGTCCTAGAACATACCTTACAGTGTAGTTTGCATATTCTTAATCTTATAAATTTTTATTGGACATATTTTATGAATTGAGATGCCCTCTAATGAATAAAACAAGGCACTTTTATTATGATTTAATGTTTTCCAGATGAAGGTAATGAAACAGAGGTACAGCCACAGCAAAACAGCCAGTTAATGTGGAAACAAGGTCGACAACTACTCAGACAGTAAGTATCCGTGGTCAAACAAAGAAAAATATGTTTTCATCAGGATACATATATATATATATATTTTTTTTTGCATTTTCAACTCAGAATAATTTTCTCTCTTTTATTATTAGACTGCTGCTGTGAAAAAGCTTAATTGAGTTATTGTTCCTTTTTCATAGTAAACATTTTTTCCCCTGTGGCAGGTTTTATTCTTCATTAAATATTAATAAGAATTAACCAAGAATAAATTCTCTTTTTATAATTTTAACTTAAAGAGTATACCTTTAAGCTTCTAAATTTTAATATACACTTATGTTTACATTTGAAAGAATTCTAGGGGCACCTGGGTGGCTCAGTCGTTAAGCACCTGCCTTCCACTTAGGTCATGATCCCAGGATCCTGGGATCGAGCCCCACATTGGGCTCCCTGCTTAGCGGGGAGTCTGCTTCTCCCTCTACCCCTCCCCCTGCTTCTGCTTTCTCTCTCTCTCTCTCTCAAATAAATAAAATTTTTTTTAAAAAGATTTTATTTATTTATTTGAGAGAGAGAATGAGATAGAGAGAGCATGAGAGGGAGGAGGGTCAGAGGGAGAAGCAGACTCCCCGCTGAGCAGGGAGCCCGATGCGGGACTCGATCCCAGGACTCCAGGATCATGACCTGAACCGAAGGCAGTCGCTTAACCAACTGAGCCACCCAGGTGCCCTAAAATATTTTTTTTTTAAAGAATTCTATACCCTTAAAGTTACTTTTTGCATCTTTTATACCTGAACATAGGTATGTCTTAATGTAAGTCTAATCAATATTTAGATGTAATTTTGTGTTATGTTTTTAAATTTCCTATTTTAAGTAGATTGAAGAACTTTTTTAATTTCTCAAATTTGCAAATACTGCACTACCATGTAGTTTCTCCTATAAAATGTGTATTTGAGACTATAAAGAGGAAACAAAGCTGGAATGAGGTTCAAATGTCAGGTGGTAGGCTATAGCCCACTTAACCAGCTCACTGCCTTATCCTTGCATATCACATTTGAAATTGGTATTCTGACTTGTGCTTCATTAAAATGAAATGTACTTAGCTGTTTTTGGATTTTTGAGTTTCCTGTGAGTAGTCTGCACCAGTGGTTTCCAGAGTGAATTTGTGCCAGCCATTCCTTTTGCCTAATGGGAAGAGAATATTAAAATGTCTCCTTTTATGTATTTGAATCTATTCAGCATGAGAAAAAAATGAGAATTCACTAACATTTAATAAGTGGTTTTCCTAGTGCCCTCACCTTGGTCTTAAATATGACATACTACATTTTTCTTTCATAAATGTGTTTTTAAAGTGCTCATTTTCTTTTTTATGAGAAGTAGTTACTGTAGTAAGCAATCTGAGATAGTTTTCAAAAACAAAAGACTCATCATCTGTCTCTTTAAAGTAAAGGTGACATTTTATCATGAATTAAGGAGGTAGGTACTTAGTAAAGCCAACTTACCTATGGAAAGAGCGGTTTTGGAAACAGTTATCTCTAATGTGATTTTGTTGCCAAAGATATATATCAAATATTTGTTTAGAACAGAAAAACCTGTTGGTTTGTAAGAACTGATTAAATTTAAGAAAGTTAAACATTTATTGTCCAAATTAAATATCAGATAGTATTGAAAAATGAGTATCTTGATTTGATAAGATACACTTACTCCATTTTGGTCATATATCTTTGTGAAATATATCTTTGAGCTGTAATCTGTTAATACCAGATGTTGAAATAAACTGACCTCAGACTGGTTATCTTGTCCACCTTTGTTTTCTCCTTAATTTCATAGATTTGCTGCTTACTTACAGGCTCATGCCTAATATTTGTCTGTCACATTTGTTAATGACATTAGTAATGACCTTTGCCTTTTTCATGTTCCTTTTGGTCTTTTTTAGTCATCTTTGTTGTTAATGGATATTGAGTGCCTTCTGTATGTCACCCACTATACGAGGTGTGTCACTTTTAGGGAGAAGAAAACTGAGGTTCAGGAGAATTAAAGTTACACAGGAAGAAAGTGGCAGAAATGGGCTTTAGACCCAGATCTAGTTCTCAGTACAAACCTGTTCTCTTCTCTTCTGCTGCCTCTCTGTCACACACACTCCCACGTGCACATAGGCATCCCACATCCACAGTTGAACTGTGGGCTATTTTTATTTTAGAGTTGTCTCAGGATAAAAGCTTCCTTTCTGTAGAAATGACTCTTTGGAATATACTCTTCTTGTATGTCATGGAGAAAACCAAATATGCTAGAAATATCCTCTCTGGATCTCAAACAGTTGATTCAATAACTCTCTATATCAGAAGTGTAAAAAAAAAAAAAAACAAAAAACTACTGGTTATAATAATTACTGTTGTAAGAATCTGAGAGTGAGTTTGCTGCCTAGAAGAAAGAATGTGCTATTAGGTATATTAAGGAACAGCTTCTTCTTATGATAAATGTAATGAATGGTGTATTGTATAGTTCTTTGATTTTTTTTTTCAGTGACCATAGAGGCTGGTACTGCAAGAGACAGCTCCATCTGCAGCTGGAAGATTATTTATTAGCACGTCTTACTAGCATAGTACTGTACTGTTAAGTCTTACGCAGGCAATGAATTTAAAGAAATACTTTTATTTACATATTAAGTTATAGAATACTGATTCCAATATGACTGAATTGTAAGGATCTTCTTCACACGCAGGTATCTACAGGAGGTGGGTTACACAGATACCATTCTAGATGTGAAATCTAAACGAGTGCGAGCTTTGTTGGGCTTTTCAAGTGATGTCACTGACAGGGAAGATGACAAAAATCAGGATTCAGTTATAAATGGCACAGAGGCCGAAGTTAAAGAGACGGCAATGATTGGGTAAGTATTCTGTCTAGAAAGCGTTTTAGCTAAAATTTTAGTGCTTATTAAATATTTTTGGTTTATGGTTGACACTTGTGATACTTGCGTTTTAGATACTGCTACAGAAGTAATTTATTATAAAGTTGAATTAAAAAATTGAAATTTCATTTGGTAGAAGATAACCCATAGGGATTAAAGTTATTTATGATTATTTTAAGAATATTTTTAAGATATTTTTATTTGCTTGAAATCTATAGGTTTAATACAGATTTTAATATCTTGAAGCTCAGTCACTTACTATTAGAACTTCACAAAAGATCATCTTTAGGAGATTCAGTTCAAATCTTATAAGAATGTAATTTCATTCCTGATGACCTAAAAATCCTATAAATTCCTCAAATTTTTTAGAAGTAAATGTTTTCTTAGCCATTTGTGTATTTAACAATGCTGTAACTCACCTTTTCCTTTGAAAGATATCTATTTTAAGTGTATGTTTTTAATTGATAGAATAAGTGTAAAAAATTCAGTAGCTGTTTGAAATATTTTGTTTTGCTTTTTGGATCATGTGTCATACAATTATATGTAATTCTGCTTAAAATGAACATGAGTAGTTAAGTAAGGACATTCTTTATTGAAAATAAATTTGGCATGATTCTTTTTTTTTTTTTTGTAGTTTTTAATTTTATTATGTTATGTTAATCACCATACAGTATATCATTAGTTTTTGATGTAGTGATCCACGATCCATTGTTTTCATATAACACCCAGTGCTCCATGCAGTACGTGCCCTCCTTAATACCCATCACCGGGCTAACCTATCCCCTCCCCCCCCCTCCCCTCTAAAACCCTGTTTGTTTCTCAGGTTAAATTTGGCATGATTCTTAAAGAGAGAAAAAGCCAAAGATTCTGTGAAAGTCTCAATATTATTTTGCCTCATTTTACTGCATGTTTGGGCTATAAGAATGGTTTTAATTGAACTCTATACATTTTCTAGTGAGAACATCATTTCTGTTATTTGGAACATTAACTAAAATTATGGGATTTAGGTAAAGGTTCAAAAATAGGACGGACTCCTATAAACGAACTTCTATAAACAAATGTCACTGGAGCCTTCTTAAATATATTCATTAATATTTAAGACTACATTAACTTATTTATACAAATGTAAGATTAGATTGTTTCTTTGTGTAGGCATAGACAATGTAGGCCTTATTCCTGGTTATAGTTTTACCTACAGGGTTATTATAAGTCATTATAAAGATGTTCAGAAAAGGCCACTTGAGTTGTCTTGTGTTTTGCCCTTGACCTGTCTTTTGGAACTGACAAGGGTATTATTCCGAATCTGTCTCATTTGTGTAGGGATAGAGAATAGGGTGGAAGATACCAAAAACATAGCTCTCAGCAGATTTGAAATTTAAGATTAATCTGTCTTAGAAATGTTGTCTAGAGTCGTGGCTAAATTTTCTTTAAAAAAATGCCTTGTTATCTAAAACATTTCCTAATGAACTGGAGAGAAATCATCTTATTCTGGCCATTAGGAAATTATTTACTAAATTTATTTTGAGGAAACTAAATTAAAATCTTATGTATTTGAAAAGTCAATCATTTCAAAAAGTTAATGGTTTATTCATTAACAGGATTAAGTTTCGTAGTAATATTAGTTTGACTTAAGTTATTTTTAGTAGCTTTATGTGTATATTTGTTTTTTTTCAACTCCTTAGCTGTTCAGTAGAAATATAGGATTGTATCAGAGAAAACTGATGTATCTACTAGCCATTTTCTTAGTTATAGAAATTCACATGTTAGAGGAAGAGTTGCAGAGAGGAAAAGAATAGAGAAAAATAGAAGTAGAGGTAATAAGAAAAATATTTTTAAAAAGAAAGACATTAACGTTGACTTAAGGATCAAAAGAATACTGAATCAGGAGGGGTGTTCTTTATATTACATTAACCTAAATAGATATGATTGCAAAGTACTTTTAAAAGAGTAACCACTTCCTATTGTGCTTTGCCAATTAAAATCCATGGGAATATAATGGATAAGAATCAGTGTAGTTCATAATATGATTTGAGGGATCATAGTTACAATGTGAACAGAAGTTAGTGCAACATATGGATTAATTCTTATGTTGAGTTTAAAAAATTAACTGAGCAAGGTGTACATGTTCTAAACCAGAAAATCCGAGTTAACAGATTCTGCCTCCGTGCTGGATAATTTCAAATTCCTTGAAAGTGCAGCTGCAGATTTCAGTGATGAAGATGAAGATGATGACATTGATGGAAGAGAGAAAAGCATCATTGATACTTCAACAGTGAGTAGGATAATATTTTTAGGGATCATTATGCTTACTTTAAAAATAATCCAAGTGAAAGAAAATTAAAAAAAAAATCGATTGGTTCAACCTAAATCCTTAACTTTTTTTCATGAATTTGGGGAAATTTCATCTAAGAGTTTTTAGTATTGAGTTTAAATTCAGTAATAATTTTAGGATGGCAGCTTTCTCTTAAAAGGTCCTTACTCTCTGGGGCACCTGGCTGCCTCAGTCGATAGAGCACATGACTCTTGATCTCAGGGTTGTGAGTTCGAGCCCCACATTGGGTAGAGAGATTACTTACAAAAATTTAAAAAATCTTTAAAGGTCCTCACTCTTTGATTTATTAACTCATTAAGCATTTTAGTAGTTCAGTAGAGCTGGTGAATATGGTAAAAATGTTTGTGTTATAACAAAGCAGTGTTGTTGGTGCTATAAGACAGTAGAACTGACAGACCCATTATGGTACCTGATGGCGATTGGCATCACCTCTAATCAATGCAGTTTTGTCTTTCTTGTCTGGGTTGCTTTGGTAGACAAATGTTACAAATTTTTAGAACTGTTCCATTAGATTTCTTCAAACTTGTTTAAAGTTATTCTGTAGTTTTGTTTAGATCTTTATAGGTTTATTGACTTTCCCATGGTAGTTTCTTGGAATAAGAGGTGTCTTGCTTCTTCTCCTTTCTCTTCTCCATTCTGTCACCTTCAGCTCCTCCTGGTTTTTTGTTTTTTTTTTCCTTCCCTTTTTTCCTCCCTACTTTTTCTTCCTTCTCCTCTCTTCTCTCTCTCCTTCCTCCCTCTCCTCCTCCTCCTCTCTTTTTTAAGTAATAGATGAGGGCATGCTTTGTTTTGTCTAGGAAAATGTTTACATTTCCTCTTTCATGTTTATTTAAGAAGAGTAAGGAAGAAAGCAAGGTAGTGAAGCCGACTGGACCTAGAGTTGAAAGCTTTGGGTTTAAGTCCGAGTTGTCACTAGTTATCTGTGCTTCTTACCCTTCAGGCTTAGTTTTTTAGTTTGTAAAATGGGGATTATAAATACCCATCTTATCTTCAGAGGATTTTGTAAGCAATAAATGAGATGCTATATATGAAAAATGATATAAATGCTTTCTGGGTATAAATTCTCTCCTTTATGTCCTCTGCTTCCATCAAAGACTCTCCAAATTATTACTTCCACATTATTGTTTCCCTGAGCCACTCTGCAGTAGTATTCTGCTGATACAGCCTTGCCATGGATATTATTTGAACTTCAAGTAGTTACCCCCAATTTTTCTTATCCAAACAGGTAGTAATAGAATATGTTTTAATTTACTGTAGTAAAAGAAAATGCCTAAACTTGTATGATACTTTTTCTCTGTCCTGTTCTTTTGGAAGTTTTGTACTGCTTTGTGATTTCTGTGGGCCAATTGCATTGAGATATTATTTTCCCATCAAAATACTTTATTCATAACTCAGTGGTAAATGATAATTGATTATCATGCTTTAAGTATTAATTATGGTCTTACTAGAAATTCCTAACCATAACCTGGTTTCTTTTTAAGTAATCAAATTCATAAAGATCCTGTCTTGCAATTAGTGCGGATTTTAGCAATTCTGTGACCAAGCAGTGAAGGCATAGCTAATATAAACATACTTAACCCCATTTAAGCATGGACTCAAAAATCCTTTTAGTTTTTCAGGAAAAAATATCCCTAAACAAATAATTGGTTTCTTTGTAACAGCTTTGCTAATTTTTAGGATATATTAATTAATTTTCACAGCTCAGGCTAATAGCTACCAAAAGGACTTTCACAGTCTAACTCTGTGTAGCAATGAGTAAGCATGACTTAAAAGATTTATTGCAGTTAAAATGTTTAGTAAAACAAACAGGTTTTTAAACTGTTACTTTATTTCTTTAATCAAAATAGTTTGGTGGATTCAACTAAGAAAATATAGAGACATGGGCTATTTGTGCGTAGCTGCATATGCTGTCTTCTTGCTCTCTACCCGCTTTTAGAGTTTGATTATTCTTTGGGTTATATTCTGGATCATATCTCTCCTCTTTATCTCCTCCTTCCTCATGATCAACCTCTTCACCTTATTTTTCTTTACCATCATTGTTTTGCATTCTCACCATAGTATCATTAGTTAAGTGTAATAATGATCTTGAAATTACACATGTGTATAAAAAGTGATCAACTTTAAAATGTTTGAAGGATAACTTCACCAGCAAGATTTAGTCTCCACATTCAGATACTTTAGGAGGAAAAGGAATGGGATTAAGAGTCATTAAAATCTATTGTGTGATCCCCGTTTGTGTTATGTTTCTTCTAATGGTTTTAAAACCAAAGTGGCCGTCTATCCTTTTTTCTAATCTTTGTGGCACCCTGTGCAACCTATACCTTTTTTGTGTTTGCCTTAATTCTTAAGTTGACTTCTAAACTCACTAGAGGTAGGAGTGGAGTGGAATCTGGAATGTAAGGAAAAGTAGTATGTACTTATTATAACAAACCCCACCCCTTCCCATTTACTAATCCTACTCTCTGTTGGCAGCCACACTTTTCTTCTATGCCTAACCATTAAAAACACAGGAGTTTTTATTTAAGTGGGAGACTTGATAGACAGTGGCCTGCAACTTGCCATATCTTCATTCATAAGGTTAGATGGAGGAGAGACCTAGAAACAGATTTTTTCCCAAGGAGTTAGTTTTGTGACTTATTACCATATTTAGTAATTAGAATGTTGAAAATACATTCAGTTTTTCAATATAAGGTTCCAGATACTTATGTATTTTCTCTGCCCTTTTCATCAGGCATTGAGAACAAGAATCTCTATCTACAAGGTGTGGGTGATGGCCCCTCTAATTCATATCTGGTGTCCCATCAGGGTCGGGGGAAGGGAGAAATCAAGCCTCTAGGGTGAAAGAAGATGGATTAGGCAGTGTGTTTATTTGTGGAACAATGAAGGTCAGTGTCTTCTATTGGTATAACTCGTCAGAGATACTTTTCTACCTTAGTTTGGCTTCTCAGAGAAAATTAGAAAAACCTATTAGCATATAGTTACAAAAGAATACACCTTCAGCATGGGATTTCTGTACTCAGTATGTCAAACTTTTTTGTTTAACTGATGTGCTGGATGGGAGATTGGAATATGCTATAAACATAAAAGTATGTCTAGGTCTTAGGGAAATACTCTAAATAGTTAAACCAGTTATTCTAGCAGCATTAAAGAATCCTTGATTTCTCCTGTTCAGTTTTTATATATACCAGGGTAGTGAAGGCAGATTAGGTTTCATCTACTGCACCAGCTTTCTTCTGATAGTGGCTTCCTGGAGTGCTACACTAGAAGGATTTTTTTTTTTATTGAAATTCAAGTTAGTTAATATATAATGTTGTATTGGTTTCAGGAATATAATTTAGTGATTCATCGCTTACATATACTACCTAGTGCTCATTGTAACAAGTGCCCTCCTTAATGCCCATCACCCATTTCGCCCATCCTCCCACCTACCTCTCTTCCAGCAACACTCAGTTTGTTCTCTATAGTTAAGAGTCTCTTATGGTTTGCCTCCCTCTCTGTTTTGATCTTATTTTATTTTTCCTTCCCTTCCCCTATATTCATCTGTTTCGTTTCTTAAATTCCACAAGTGAGTGAAATCATGTGATACTTGTCTTTCTCTGACTGACTTATTTCACTTATCATTATACTCTCTAGCTCCATCCATGTTGTTGCAAATGGCAAGATTTCATTTTTTGGATGACTAATATTACATTGTATATATAGACCACATCTCCTTTATCCATTCATCTGTCGATGGACCTTTGAGCTGTTTCCATAATGTGGCTGTTAGTTCATAGTGCTGCTGTAATATTGGGGTACATGTGCTCCTTTGAATCAGCATTTTTGTATCCTTTGGATAAATACCTACTAGTGCAATTGCTGGGTTGTAGGGTAGCTCTGTTTTTTAACTTTTTGAGGAACTTCCATACTGTTTCACTGAGAAAGATTTCTGAGGCTGTATCTGATCTTAGATGAAAAGTGCTGTGATTGGTAAGTAATACCAGGAATGGGCATGAGAACAGGGGCATACAAGTCAGGTATTTGTTATCTCTTAGAGTCTGTTTCTAGACTCTGTATTCTGTCCTGTTGATCACTTTGTTGAACCCTTATAATTTTAATCCACTCACAGTAACCCAGTGATAAAGTTTGATCAGATCATGCTATTTCCATTTTGCATGGAGTGAAGAAGCTGAGGCCCGGAGAAGCTGAGATAGTGAATCCATTTTATCAAAAGAAGCTGCAAACCATTCATCCTAATTTCTTTGGGCTTCTGGTGGTGGAGGTGACTAAAAAGATAATTCATAAAGAGTTTTGACATATAGATCTCAAAAATTATCTCTGCATACATTAAGCCTAAATTTCAGTCCTCCAACTGGATTTTTGATTCCAGAGATATTCCTAAATACATAAGACATAACAGCCCTTACCAGATTTGCTATTGAATCTAAGGTCCCACTCGGAAAGATCAGTATTTTAGAAAAAATTTGAATACATGAAGAGTTATTAGGGAAAACTGATGCAAGGTTGGAACAGTAGAAGTACTGGGGGAAGCTTTTTTTCCTTCTCTAATACCATACTTTCTGAGACTTGCATTCATTTCTGAGTTTGTAGCTTTTATGATTTTAGATTTTTTAAGGGAATTATGTAGTAGAGTTCACATTTATCATCGTTATATTCTGTAAAACTCTTGTATTTTATGAAGTGTTTCTCTTTTTGGTTAGTTTAGAATGTCTGCATTGCACAGACTGCATCCAAGAAATATGAGAATATGGTTGTAGTTCTCATAGTACAGTAGTATGTCAGGGACATTTTTCATCTATCTATAATTGAAATACCTATCTTATATTCCAGTGTTTTCAATATATGATTTCATTAGCTTACTCAAAACAAACAAGCCAACCTTGAACAAAGTTTAAATTATTACTTTAAAATGTGTAATGTATCTTTTTTAAATGATACCTGTTTTACATTGAACTGGTTAAGTATTATAGCTTTTAACATGACAAAGATATACTTTCTGAAGAAGCCAATAATTGGGTTTCCTCATTCAGTGATAAAGGGATACCGTTTTCCTTTATTTAAATGAATTTCATAATATATCCTAAAATTTTAATTTAGCATGTTTTTTCATTAGATTGTTAGGAAAAAAGCATTACCTGATAGCAGTGAAGATCGAGATACAAAAGAAGCTCTAAAGGAATTTGACTTCTTGGTTACATCAGAGGAAGGAGACAATGAGTCTAGAAGTGCAGGCGATGGAACAGAATGGGGTAAGGAAACATACTGCCTCCAGCCAAAGGTGTTAAGTAAACAAAAGAAACTAATATTTTACCAGGAGGGCAATATCTTGAAGAACACTGTAAATTTCTTATAATGTTGAAATTTTGAACATCCTATGAACTTTTTACTGTTGTCACCTTTTATCCAGGGTGTATATTTGTGTGTGCATGTTTAAAGGAAGTTGTACAACTAGTTATCTTTTTTTTTTTTAATATAAGCAATATACCATGAAAATAATTTGAATCCATATACAGAATGTTCTGTGTTTCCTGCCTAGATAGTAGAACTTGCAAATCTGGATTTTGTGGAAATTGAGTTTGAGAATGTAATAGAAGAGTTTTTAGAGACTCATCTCTGGCATCTTCTGTGAAAAAGAAGTATAAATTTAAAAAACTATAGTTATTCAATCTAGGCAGATTTCACCAGTTTGTGCAAGGCATAGAATTTTTTGGTGCAAATTGTTCTAAACAAATTTAATATTTTAAACATCTAACGAGGTAAAACAAGTATTTGGGGGAAGACTTCTACAGCATAGATTGTTCTTTGGGTTTGGAAATGAATTGTTGCTATCAGTAAGGTAGGATTGTGATGAATTCTTCAAAAGTGATCAGTCCTAGCAGGTGTGTGTACATGTAGTATGAGTGAGGAAGAGAGAGAGACAGATACTGAGAATGAGAGAAAATTTTCTGTTGAGGTTGAAGAATTCCAGGACTCCCTTAGTTGTGGTTTTATGCTCTTTAAAGACAGAGTTAGAGAATCAGTAATTATCCTGGTTTTAAATTGGGGGCTTTCCTTGGGGCTTTACCTTCAGGAACTCTTAAGATGCCACTTCTTTTCCTTTTTTGTGGCAAATATCTGAAGGTAATTATTATACAGGATAATTAGTCATTGAAATATGTAATGGCTATAAAATAGTGACTAATTATTATTACTGTTTTTTTGCAACAGATCAAAGTTTGGAAACCAAGGGAATATTGAAGTAAAATCTCTTTTCTATATTGTTACTGCTGAGTTTATTTATCAAGTTACTCAGATATTTTAGACACCAGTTCTACCAATATAGCTAGATCCACTGTCTACACAGAAGTCTTTCTCTGAGGAGTCATACATCTGCATAAATAATAGTTGGCTTTTTTCATTGCCAGTCTTACTGCAAGGGTTTTGTGATTCATTTCTCTCCAAAGACAGCTGCATTGTTTCTTGTGTCACTTCCTTTGCTTTATAGTGTGAGTCATGGCCCAGAGTTTATATGATACATGTGTGTACGTTTTCAGCTAACCTCCTAGGAAGTTACTGGTGAGAACATGAGCGACTGGTCCCACTTTTGAGCTGTCTTACTCTTTAGTAGTGTACTGGGTATTTCTGAATATGAGTGAATGGAATCTTTCAGTTGACTAGAGGTTTCCTTACCAGGAGTTTAGCCTTGTGTGTTTTTAGGATTTCATTATTCATAGTCAGAAAATTTCACTTTTAAGCAATTAAAAGAACCAGATTGCAAATCCTGTTTAACTGAATGGACATTTAAACCATTTTAAGTGCTTCATTTATTTTTCCCCTTCCCCCTTAAAAAAGGAGTGAATATGCGTAGGTTAAGAATCTTGTTAGTTTCTGGCAAGTAAATAGATTTTACCACACATCTTCCATGATCTTCCATTACTATCATTGTGAGTATAGTGAAGATTACAATAAGGCTTAACTTTTAATTTAAAAAACTAAAGACATTGTAGGATCCAAAAGCTACCCAGTTTAAATTAATAAGACCTGATTGCTGAAATATTAACATTTTTAATTGTTAGATCTTTCTGGGAAAGTAGAAACTTTTTATTATTGATAGATTATAGTTAGAACTGTAAAAATGTTGAGTTTTTAAATTTATTATGTTTAATCTTTTCAGAGGCCCAATTAAGTTTTTTGACCTGTAGATTGAAATTTAACTTGTTAAAAATAGGTTCCTGTTTGTTCTGATTCATTTTGGTTTATTCCAGTCATTCAACAAATACTTATCAAATGCTTTCTGTGTGCCAAATCATTTGGTGAAGATCCCTACCCCTGTGGTCCGTATAGGCTACTAAGAGAATATAGACAATAAACTTTAATAAACATAAATGATAGAGCATGTCAGAAGGTAATAAATGCTATGGGAAATAGAAAAAGTAGAACAGAGTAAGGGGAATAGAGAGTGCTGGGGTTGGGGTGAAGTGGAGGGGACAGATTACAATTTAAAATTGTAATGGGGTAGTTCCCATTGAGGGGGGGGGTAACATTTGGACAGAAGACTCAAAAGTTGATTGGTGGGTTTTAGCAATATGGTTTCCAGGGAAGAAATATTCAGGAAAAAGAAAGCCACAGCAAATGCCCCAAGATGGCAGCAGCCTTGATATGCTTGAGCAATTCAAGGACATCAGAATGGCTAGAGCAGAGTGATTCTAAGGGGGAATTTGGTAAGAAATGACCAAATCATGTAGGGCCATAGACCACTGGTGAGATGGGGAACCACAGGAGGAATTTGAGCAGAAGGGTGCCATGAACCGACTTTGATTTTAAAGCATCATTCTGGCTTTATTGAGAGAGCACCCAGTGTTGATAATAGTCTTGGTGTGAGGGGAGAGGGGACAATTATTGGAGTAATTTTAGCAAGAGACAGAGTGATTAGAGAAGTAGAGTATGTGCTAAGTAGTCAGATTCTGGATGTGTTTGGAAGATAGAAAAAACAGTATTTTGTGAAATACTTGATGTGAAATATGGAAGAAAAGGAAGGTTTTTGGTCTGAGCAAATGGAAGGATGATAAAACATTGGATTTGGAAGATTGGCAATTTGATTTTATACGTTTAGTTTGAGATAATCTGTTAGACTTTCTAATGGAAATGTAGAGTCTAGGGCAGTTGGATATATGAGTCTTGAATTCAAGTGAGAGTTCTGAGCTAAAACATAGCATTATATAGTATATAAGTAATTTTACACTAATATAAAATATATAACACATTCTTTAAATTTTCTTCTCCTGTAATAGTGAAAATTAATGATTGAATTTGTTATCTACTAGGAGCTCAGTTTCCTGTTTAAGAATTTGTAAACTAACAAATCACTTAAATTGCTTTAAATTTTGAATGAAGGTTGATTGATAAGTTTACAAAGTGCTATTTATAAGGCCTGTAAAAAAAAATGATCATTAGTTGATGAACACATGCCAAAAATATAAAATTTTTAAAATGAAAAGATTATTGAAGACTATTTTGTATAATCTCTTAATAATAATCTCTCATTACATAAATTAATAAGAAATTTTTTTTTATGAGTCAGTCCTAATTGAATAAGAAAATGAGGGCTTCTTCTAGAGTTTTTGGGCTTAATTTACTAAAAGTCACTCAGATCTTCTAGGGTTTTTTTTTTTTTCTATGTCTCTTTCAAGAGAAATTTCTTATTACCTAGGAAATTGAATTGATTGTTGTTTCTTAGATATTATATTTTCTATGACTTATACATCTAAAGAATAAGCAATGACTTTTTAAAATTAGTGATATGATGAACAAAATGGTTGTTATGTCATTCAGTGACATAACAGTGAATTGACTTACAGTGTTCAATATCTTATTTAAAAAGGCTGTTTCATTTGTTTCACTCTATTTAGAAAAGGAAGACCAGTGTCTCATGCCTGAAGCCTGGAATGTGGACCAGGGAGTAATTACCAAACTCAAGGAACAATACAAAAAGGAGAGAAAGGGGAAAAAGGGGGTGAAGAGTAAGTGGAAAACATTGTATCTGTAAATCATAAAACTTGCCTCTTTTATATCCCCAATTTTTTTTTCAATGTTTTCCTAAAACCACTTACTCATTTTCTTTTCTGCTTCTGATCTCTTTCCTTTTCATCTGCTCTCAGGGGTTGAAATTAAATGGTTAGCTCTTTGAGTATGACCTTAAAAAAATAAAAACAGCCATGCATATGATTATGGAACCATAATATATCCCAATAATACATCTAGAGCCTCATGAGAGTGTGGGACTATATATTCAAAACATAGTGATAATTTCATTTTTAAAGTATATATACTTAATTACCACAATGATTTTTCACTGTTGACAATTTTAAGTCTCATCTAGTATGACCCTCTGGCAATCCACCCAAATTATTGCATATTATTTTTGGACTTGGAGACAAAGTTAATTTCTACCCCTGAATATTCTCTGTGTTCATAACAGACAGTTCATTTGCTTTCACCACTATATGCTATACAGGGCACAGAGTCAAATACACAACTTTTAAAAGTATTTATTTTCTAATTTAAAAATTTTGACCAGTTAGCTTTTTTCTTTTTTAATAAGATGTCTATCATATCAAAAATGGAAGCTAAAATGAAATTGCTAGCCCTGTGAATCATATATATATATAAAACTCATTATACAAATTATTAGGTTTAGCAGTAGAACTAATTAAAGTGAAGTGGAAATACAAAGTCTTTCAAACATCCCTGAACACCATCTAAAACACCTTTTTAGGAGAGCAAGGCTAAACTACCTCCTTGTGCTTCCACTCTCATTGACAATATGAACATGGGTTTCCCTTTTATGGCAAAAGGAATTGCATCCTTTGGGATATTAAAGTAGTGTAAAGTAAGATGAAAATCCAGTTTAGTGAAACATATATTTAAAAGTTGGAAAAAGTAGTGTAGTCATTACTGATAAACATTTAAATCTTTATTTAAAATATTTTAGGTGTTACAAGTATTTAGCTTGAATGGATAAAAAGTCAGTGACTATTTTTGATGTTATCATTATACCAACTATTACATAAGTGAGATGATGTTCTTTGATACCTCCTCCATATAAATTAAATCACAGTGAGAAAGATTAATATTAAAACCTAAGAGCGTTTTGTACCTTTTATCCAAATGTATGGATAAAAAATTCAATCTTAAACAGTAATGAGACATGCTTTATTACGACTTTGCAGACCATGGCAAAACCAGTTATACTGAAATTTTAATGCAAATATCATAAATGAGAAAGAATATTTTAATTTTCAGATTGGCTTAAAGTTGGTATTTCTTTAAGTCCTTATGCTGCAATAATGAATGTCTTCAAATGTAAAACATCTCTCAGTTGGAAGGATATCTAGGTCTTATGTAGAATCCACCTACTATTATATTGATTATTCAGTTCTTGTCAAATATCAAGGCATTGCTGTAGTTGGAATTTAGCACTTAAGATCTAAAATGGCACCATTTGACTGGAACAGTATTCCTACTAATGGAAGCTATTGGATTTCCTGACTGGGGATTATGATCACTAGGCAGGCATATAGCACATGGTTTTTTTGTATGATGAAGAAAAATGACTGCAGGGAGAGAAATTTTAATGTGTTTCATTGAGGATAGAAGGACTGCAGAGTGAGGCTCAGCACATTTTGTTTATTGCTGTCAGTTCATGTTGTCTTAATAAAATGGTGATCTGGGAACAAGTGAAGACATAAAAACAGAACTGAAGCAAAGCTTTGACTTGATATATAAAGCATGGATTTATAAACCACCATAAATATTTTTAATTGAATTAAAAATTACTCATTGGAAAAGTTTGATCAAGTCCTTTTGATATGGTCTAGTAGAAATATTTCCAGTCAAATTGTGTACTCCAATCATACTGTCTTGAAATATATTTCTAGGTATTAGTTAAAATTGCTTAAAAGTAGTTGTATTCTTTGCTGGTATAGGAAAAAAAAACATAATGGACTATGGGTAAGATTTTCCCATTCTTAATTAAACTTGTAACAGGAAAAACTACCGAAGATCTGTTTCAGCCTCTATCCTATATAAAACAGTCAAAACAGGGATGTGGGAGAATGAAGAATCAAAGCTCAGGTAAGTAATCAGTAGGGCATGAGATTTCACCTCGGGTACCATAGTTTCAGGATGTAAGGCAATGAATGCAACTTAACATAAACAGACAAACAAAAAGGGATGTTATTGTTTAATGCAATACACAGTAGCTTCACAATCCGTGGTATCTGTCTGCATTTAGAGTAATATACAAGGATTATAGAATAATATGATTTTTAATGGTTCAAACTGCACATGAACATTGTTTTTCATGCAAATAGCAATATTATTCCTTTAGCTTAATTTTTAAAATATATGTAAAACATAATTCTTCTCAAGAAATAAACTTTTAAAATAATTTGAAAACTTGGAAAGTAATTATTTTTTAATATGGTAGGGTAGTTTTAAAGCTGAATGTAGGTAGATGTGAATAAGGTTTGTGGCACCATTTTGATGCAGTTGAATAATTCTCTTCTTTTTTGTTCTCTTCCTCCCTGTTTTTGGGCTAGGGCCCAATAGGTCAAAACTACAAGATATGCTTGCTAATTTGAGAGATGTTGATGAACTTCCCTCATTGCAGCCATCTGTGGGTTCACCTTCCAGGCCCACCAGCTCCAGGCTTCCTGAACACGAAATAAATAGGGCAGATGAAGGTAAGTATGTAAGACCTCTGGGGGTGTCTGGGTGGCTCAGTCGGTTAAGCGTCCGACTCTTGATTTCAGCTTAGGTTATGATCTCAGGGTTGTGAGATTGAGCCCTGCCTGTGTCAGACTCCATGCTGGGTGTGGAGCCTGCTTGGGATTCTCTCTTTTCCTCTCCCTCTGCGCCCCCCTTCCTCTCCTCTTAAGAAAAAAAAAAGACACACTAGAGCACAAAAAGTATGGGGATATACATATATAAGTTCAGTTATTCAGAAGGACTCTTTAAGAAAAGAATTTTATTTTACAGATGTTTGATCTACATAGTATCCCCCAAAAGTAGGCTTTCTTACATTCAAGAGAATTTGATTCCAGCTTCAGTCTTTTAGACTTAAGAAAGGGTGCATAAACTTAAAGACCCAACTCTGAATTCTAGTTTAGAACATCCCCTGGCTCCACAGGAGCCATGTATTTGGTATACATAGGCTGTTTTATTTATCCCATTGCAACAATGAGAAAATTAAGTATAAATAGGTAGTAAATGTTTACTTTGTACTTTTACTTTTTACTTCACTTTGTACTTTTCGTACTTATGTACAAAAGCATAAATAGGTAGTAAATGTTTACTCTGAGACTCATAAATATTTTCAAATGTTTTATTTAAGCAGTTTGTCACTGATAAATGAAAAAAGGAAAAAAGACACCTGAAAGTCTAGTCACATTTTCTGCTTTCTGTTTTTACTTTCTTCCCTTTTAGTCCTTGTCCAAATGTGTATTATTTTTTTTACAAAGTTATAGTCCCCAAGTAGAATAATCCCATTTTGTTTTATTCACTAAACATAAAGCCACAAAAATAACTTTCATAATTATAACTTTAAGATTACATATTTGTATTTTAGACTTGATACTTAACCATTTCCCTGTTGGAAATTTAGGTTCCTAGTTTTTTATAGCACCATCTTAGGTGTCTTTTAGATACATGTTCTGATTTATCTGCCTATATGTAGAAATTGATTTTAATATATATATTTACAGTAGCTGAAAATCCAGTAGGACATAAAAGTAATATTAATGATTAATAAATATTTTTCAAAATTTATTTTTTAAAATTGTCTTGAATTTAAATACTGTAATTATTTGCAGTGAATATGCCTCTTTAAATTATCTTTGATTGAACAAAACAGCCCAGGAAAAAGCCACAGAAAAATCATTAAGTGTTTTTCTTTCTTGGTTTTTAAACTCAGTTACATTTTAAAGAGACATAAACTGATAGAACTTTGATGGACAGATTTATGGTTGGAGTACTTTTTAAATGAAATTTTTGACCGTAACATGGTTAGTTATTTGTTAGAGTTAATTATAGTACATTTGGAATTTATTACTCATACATTAAATAATGAAGACGTGTACATTACACCTTTATAGTCTAAATGTACAATTTCTTTGATGTAGACATGTCTTTTGAATGAAAGATGTGAAGTAATGGGCCTCATTAGGTATGTTTGTTGTTCACTAGGAGATAGTG
This sequence comes from Neomonachus schauinslandi, assembly GCF_002201575.2. Lineage (NCBI taxonomy): Eukaryota > Metazoa > Chordata > Mammalia > Carnivora > Phocidae > Neomonachus > Neomonachus schauinslandi. The sequence continues at coordinate 29,415,371 of NC_058412.1, read as the reverse complement.
ACAGTTGACACTATCAATGTGAGAATTTTTAATCAGTTTCAGTTATTCCAAGATGAGGTCCAGATAAGGAGAAAAGTTAGTTCTTCTTTTATTCTGATAACTCCTAAAGAGTTTTATCAGAGATTTCACCTTACAGAATTCTAATAATAGAGGTAGACTAAATACTATATACTGAATGATAAATGTAGAAAAGCATTACATAAGCCACAGAAAGTGCCCTTGAAAGAAAAAAAATATTTAAGAATCTTAAAACTGAAGGGTTGACTATCCAGCTTACTGTCTGTAACATTGGTTGTCCTAACCTTTCCTCCTCAGTGTAAGGTTTTCAGCAATAGAAAAAGTATGTAAGAAATACATTGTTGTTTTTTTTTAATTTTTTTATTATTATTTTTAAAAGATTTTATTTATTTATTTGACAGAGAGAGAGAGACAGCGAGAGAGGGAACACAAGCAGGGGGAGCGGGAGAGGGAGAAGCAGGCTTCCCGCTGAGCAGGGAGCCCGATGAGGGGCTCGATCCCAGGACCCTGGGATCATGACCTGAGCTGAAGGCAGGCGCCTAACGACTGAGCCACCCAGGCGCCCCTGTAAGAAATACATTGTGTATTTAACTGTCTGTGACTGATGCTTCTTGGTCTCCAGTTTAGTTTCAGAAAATGGGTCCATAGCCTATGTGTGCTATAAATGTTTATTACTTTATTTTTGTTTTAATAATTCAGAAAATAGTGCCATACTTAAGAGGCACAGTTCAATAATTTGATTAGAGCTGATTAGAGCTAGTAATGTTTAGTTACCAGATAGAAATGTGACGTATAGTCTTAAGTTCTAGGGCATCTTAGAGAGCAGTCAAGTGAGTTCTGCCCATGGTCGCTCTCTCTCGGGCCCTCAGGTCGGGTGGCTTAGCCGGTAGTGTGTGGTGGAAGGAGTTGCTGCCTTCCTTTGTTTTCAGGTTTTACTTGGTCATTTTTTTTTTTTTTTAAGATTTTATTTATTTACTTGAGAGAGAGAAACAGCATGAGAGGGGAGAGGGTCAGAGGGAGAAGAAGGCTCCCCGCTGATCCGGGAGCCTGATGTGGGACTCGATCCCAGGACCCTGGGATCATGACCTGAGCCGAAGGCAGTCGCTTAACCAACTGAGCCACCCAGGCGCCCTACTTGGTCATTTTTAGAGCATTATTTAAATTAGCCCCAACAGTGTGTATGCTCAAATCCCATGAATCTTAGTCTTGTTTTTTTAAGAATCATTTTTATTTCACACCTGAACAAAGTTGTCGAAACAGTAGAGATGAAAGCAAACAAAATACCTGGCTGAAGACCCAGCCTCATAGTCTCATGTGAGTCTTTTTGTTGAAATTTTGGCATGAAAATTGCCTTTCTAACTTAAACAGTCCCCGCTCTTCGGTAGTAAATGTTAGAGTTGTTCAAACCTCTCAGAAGATATGTGGTATGTTTGGGTAAAACCCATTTTTATTATTGCTGCTTTATTGTATGGTGGTTTAAAAATGTCTTAATTTATAGTCTCCTTTGTTCTTAAAGGATTTTAAGTAGAGTGTCTGCCTCTACTATTTTTAAAACCCGTAACTATTCTTTCATTTCAACAAATACTTATGATTGAATCTAAACTTACATAATTGAATCGAAAGCTGAAAAGCACCTTTAAGTCCAGTTTTTTCCATTAGTTAACCGACTTGTCTTTCTTCCTTCCCCTCCCCTCCCCTCCCCTCCCCTCCCCTCTCCTCTTCTCTTTTCTTGGGAGAGTGAGAGAACAAGTGGGGAGAGGGGTAGAGGGAGAGGGAGAATCTCCAGCAGGCTCCACTCCCAGCATGATGGGGCTCGATCTCATGACCCTGAGATCATGACCTGAGCCGAAATCAAGAGTTGGAGGACACTTAACTGACTGAGGCAGTCAGGCGCCCCTTGACTTGTTTCTTTTAAGAAAAAGTTAATTTACTTTTTTTAACAGCCTTAGTTTAAACTACTAAATTCATGTAATCAACTTATAAATGTTTGTCATTAGTAAAGTAACCACCTCTAAAAAACTACTCAAAGACCACCTCTGACAGTTTGCTAGAATAATTTGCATTTATAAAAATCAACAATTTACTGTTGACCAAATTAAATTCCTATTTTCATTTGGCATTTTGCTTTTAACTGGTTCTTCTGTGATGGTGATTGAAGGAATTGGATTGGCATGTTCAGTGTTATAAAGTAAAGATATTTTCACTTATCACAAAGAAAATCTGGCCTCTTGAAGCACAGTTAGCAGCTAATGAAAATGTTCAAATGGACACTATTTTAAAAATTTCTTTGGAAAAAAAAATCCATTTACAATGAAAAAAATTTTCTTTGAAATAAACCCTTTTAAAAAAGTGAAATACAACATACTTGCAGAAAACTGCTTAGCGAATTATCACAAAGTGAACCCAGCCGTGTTACCTCGACCTATAGGTCAGCAAGCCGAACATTACCCGGGCCCTGGAAGTCCTGCTTGCGCTTCAAATCACTGCTCCTTCCCTGTCTCCAGTCATAATCCTGACTTCTAACACCAGCATTAACTTTACCTCATAAAGGCACATTTTACAGTTGTAACCATTTTCATTTGAAATTTTCTGTATTCTTCCAGGTTATAGAATTAAAGTTTTATTTTGAATGAGACCAGCAGTGTTCAGATCGCTTGTTATATATATTTAATAACTGATAGAAATAATTTGAGTAATTAACAAGAAATATCAAATGAGGAAAGCCTTTTTTTTTTTAAGTTGTATTTTTTTTGTGAAAAAGAAAGGACAGTGGTCTATTGGATTTGTTACATGTTGTGCTTTTCTAATTAGATGATACCTTTAGTTATGGTTAAGATACAGAAAAAGCAGCCAGTTCTGAAGCGCCTGGGTGGCTCAGTCGGTTAAGCACCTGACTCTTGATTTTGGCTCAGGTCATGATCTCAGGCTCCTGGGATCGAGCCCCTTGTTGGGCTCCGCACTCAGCAGGGAGTATGTTTCTCCCTCTGACCCTCCCCTGGCTTATGCACGTGTGTGTTCTCTCTCTCTCTCTCAAATAAATAAATAGAATAAAAAAAAAAAGCAGCTAGTTCTTCAGAGCTTTCTAACCGAATTTTATTGTGTTTAAAAGCATTTAAGAATAAATGTAGACATGTCTTTATGAGACTAATTGTTTACACTTAAGAGGTTTTTTATGTTTCTTTTGTCTTCCCCCTGCAGTGGAAGCACTGACCTTTCCTCCTTCTTCTGGGAAGTCCTTTATCATGGGAGCAGATGAAGCCCTTGAAAGTGAACTGGGACTTGGAGAATTGGCAGGCCTTACGGTGGCCAATGAAGCAGATTCACTAACTTATGATGTGAGTCATGGTTTTATTTTTGTTCTTTTCTCATTTCTTAAAAATAAAAAGTTAACTTTATAGAAAAAGACAGTGGTCAAACTTCTTCACAAGTCTAGAATTTGGTTCCATTTTAATTGGAAACTTTGAAAATACGAATATATTCTGTAAATGACCATATTTTTCACATTGCATAGAGATTAACATTATGGGCTTTGCCTAAATCGATAAGTCATTATAGCTTGTTTATTGGTTTTAGATAAGGGAAAAAAATTCTCTTTCTGTTACCAAGTTTGGGTTTTGTGTTTTAGGGTACCAGTGATCAGTTGAAATTCATGCTTGCCCAGTGGCAACATTTGTGTTTCTTCTTTAGTACATTACCTGTGAATATCCTATCTACAAATGATTTTAGCTATTGTTAGGCAGGGATGTCTGTAGGGTGCTTTTCAGATGTTAAGGCAGACCCATCAGTGATTTTTGGACCAAAACTGAGATCTTGATACCTTATTCATGCATCCCTTTATTTAATACCCAACACAATTATAAATACATTTATAATTGTTCATGATAATAAATTGTCAGAAAAACAGTTGCTTATTTTATAAAGTGTTTACAATCTGTCTTAATCTTCGTTAAATCCTCTCAACTTTGATACCTCATTATCTTTATTGGAGAACACAGTATAGCTCCTGCCACATGGGGGATGTAGGAAGAACGCTTAAGCAGACCATGGATATGAGAAGGGAGTACCCCAAAAAGCAACTTCACCACTCACTTCTCTTCCTGCAAATCAAAAATTCTCACTTTTCTTGCTAAGGCTATTAGTCTTTTGGGTTCTCCCTCCAAAAATAGCTAAAATCCATAGGTTTTGTTTTTGTTTTACCTCCCATCCAACTCCATTTCTTCTTCACATGGAACTACTACAATAACCTATTTTAAATGGTCTCTTTGCTCCCCATTCTCCACATATGTGATCCAGGCTTTTAAAAAAAAAATTTTCTATTCTTACATCCTTATGTTTTACGTCTGTGTGTATAAAAACACCCATTTAGTTGACTTCTGTTTTTTCATCTAATCTTTGACAACCTTTTTAATTGGAGCATTGAGTCCATTTCTTTTTAAAGTAATTACTGATATATTTGGATTTAAGTCCACCATCTATTTGTGCTACCTATTCTGTGTTCCTTTTTCTCCTATTTTTGCCTGTATTGGGATTATTTTTCATTATTCACCCCCACCCCATTATTTGGAGATGATGCACTCTTTCATTACTCTTTTTATTGTTACCCTAGAGATTACCACACACATCCTTATCAAAATTTTAATGCAAAGACCTTTAGATCACTTAATAACTCTACTTAAAATCTCCTACCCTTGGGGCGCCTGGGTGGCTCTGTTGGTTACGCGTCTGCCTTCAGGTCAGGTCAAGATCCCGGAGTCCAGGGATTGAGCCCTGCATCAGGCTCCCTGCTCAGCGGGGAGCCTGCTTCTTCCTCTCCCTCTGATTGCCACACCCCTGCTTGTGTGTGCTCGCTCTCTCTGTCAAATAAATAAATAAAATCTTAAAAACAAAAAAACTCCTACCCTACATATATGTCATTCTTGTTATGTATTTTCTCTAGACACTTATCTCCTTATGTTTTGTACACTCAGTATTCAGTTAGGATTATCCATTTTACATTATTCATTTTGCTTTATTCTATTCCCCCCTGCACATCTGACTGTCCATCTGGGATCACTTTTCTTTTACTCTAAGAGCAGTTACTATTTCTCTTTGGTGAAGGTCTGCTGGTGCCCAGTTCCCTCAGTTTCTGGTTTTATTAAATTGTATTTCGCCTGAGTGGGTTAACTATTACTTCTGGTATCAAATTCCATTTGGCAAGGGTTTTGTTCTATTTTCTTTCATTTTTAAGCACTCTAAATATATAATTTCATTTTCTTCCATTGTTGTTTTCTGCTAAAGTTAACTGTCTATTACTGGTCATTCAGTGGTAGTCTGATTTTTTATTTTCTCTAATAATCTCCCTATGTCTTGAATGTCAGCCAATGTTTAGATTCTTTTTATTTAACCTTCTTGAAGTTCTTAGACCTTCTTGGCTTAATATGTTTTTATCAGTTTAATGTATAATTCTCAGCCATTTATCTTCAAATACTGCTTTTGCACTTCTTTCTCTTTCTTTTCCTTCTGGAACGCTAATTATATTGTTAGATCTTTCTGTACCCTCTGTCTCCTACTCCCTTCCCTGTATTTTCCATCTTTTGTTTCTCCATACTTCAGCCTAGATGTTTTTATGACCCATCTTCTGGTTTGCTAATTCTCACTTCAGTTACGTGTAATCTGTAATTAAACCCATCTATTTAGGTCTGATATTGTTTGCTTCTAGAATTCTTTTTTTAAGTGTTTATAGATTTCTTTCAAAATTTACAATGTTGTCTTTTATCTTCTTGAACACAGTAAGCATGATTATGTATCTGCTTGTTTTCATTTATGCTGTATTGCCCTGCATAGGCATGGTTATTTTTTATTATGTCCAAATAACTATACCTGAAAAGTTGTCTGTAGAAATAACTTCAGGCCTAGAGTGATATCTTCCCTCAGGGAGTGTCTTTTATTTTGCTTCTGTCAGATGTCTGTAGCCACTAGAAATCTGGATCATCTCATTCCATTTTCAATTTTTCAGGTAATCTGAACTGATCTACAGTCTCTGTAAGGGCTTGTATTCTTCTAGTTAACTCTTCTATCTAGAATGCAGCCCAGGGGCGCCTGGGTGGCTCAGTCGGATGGGTGTTTGCCTTCAGCTCGGGTCAGGATCCCAGGGAACTGGGATTGAACCCCGCATCAGGTTTCCTGCTCAGTGGGGAGCCTGCTTCTCCCTCTACTGCTCCCTCTGCTTGTCCTCTCTTCTCACAAATAAATAAATAAATAAATAAATAAATAAATAAATTAAATCTTAAAAAAAAGAATGCAGCCCTTTGAACTCAAAACCCAGAGCAAGGAGGTTCACCAAGCCCCACTTTCTTGGTAGGCACTGGTTTGTATCTCCTTGCACTGCACTGCTGTCAGAAGCATAGCCTGACCTCTCAGCCATCCCCTCTGAAATCAGTAAACTCCCTCTGGGAAAAAAAGTCCAAATATCAGGCTTTTTAGACTTCTCTCTTCCCCTGGATTCTCATCTGCTTTTTCTTCACTATTTTGCTGGTTCTTCATTTAAAAATTTTTAGCTGTTTTTCTACTTGTCCTCAAGTGCAGACTTGATCCTAGTGATCTGGTCCATCTTAGCTAGAAGCAGAAGTTCCCATTAGATACTTTTGTTCTCTCTATACTAATCTCACAAAGATTTAGTCCAATAACTTATGGAACTCAGTCATGTCTCTAGAGAAATGTCATTCTCCCTCTCTTTTTTTTACTATCTCTCAGTTGTTAAAAAAAAAAAAAAACAACTTAGTGTTATACCTGCATTTCTTAAAGTAGTCTCTAGTTCTTTTTTTTTTTTTTTTAAGATTTTATTTATTTATTTGAGAGGGAACACAAGTGGGGTGAAGGGCAGAGGGAGAAGCAGGCTCCATGCTGAGCAGGTAGCCTGATGTGGGACGCGATCCCAGGACTGTCTGGGATCAGACGCTTAACTGAGCCATCCAGGCGCCCTGCAAGTAGTTTCCAGTTCTAATTCACATACTAGTAATCTATTGCTGTGTGACAAATTGTACCAACACAGCTTAAAACAACATTTGTTAGATCATAGTTTCTGGGGGTTAGCAATCTGGGACAGCTTAGCTGTGCGGTTCTGGTCTCTCAGGTAGTTGTAGTCAAGATGTAGGCAAGAGTTGCAGTCTTGAATCAAGACTTGACTTGGGGAAGATCTGCTTCCAAGCTCATGCATGTGGTTGTTGGAAGGCCTTTGTTCCTTCCTGGCTATTGGCTGGAGACTAGTTCCACACCACATGGGCCTCTCTGTGGGTTCCTCAGCAGGGCAGCTGGCTTCCCCCAGTGTGAGTGCCCTTGAAAAGAGAGTGAGCAAGAACACCCAGGATGCAAGGTTTTTGGTGTGTGTTACTGGTCACACAGAGCAACCCTATGATGTAGAAGGGGATTCACAAGGTGTAAATATGAGGAGGTGAGGCTGATTGGGAACCATCTTAGTGGCTGTCTACCACATTAAGACATTCAGAAGGAATGGAATTGTTTTTACATATGAAAATCTTTCAGCTCATTAATAAGAGCAGAGAAGAGTCAAAGTTAATTCCACTTCTCCCCCTGCCTCCTCCACAAGGATAACCAGCCCTAATTCTTATAGTAGTTCCTTGTATCCTGTATTTTGTCTCCTTACTGACCCAATTATGACATGCTCTATCCAGAGTTTTCTGCAAATTTTTAAACTTCTGGGTCCTAAGTTAGTTTATATTAAGAGTAGCCTCTGAAGCCAGACTGCTTGGGTTTGAATCCTGACGACTCCTCTTACTAGAGGGCAAGTCACTTAACTTTTTTCTTTATGCAAGTCACTTCTAACTATCTGTAAAGTGGGGATAATGTTAATTCCTTCATAGAGTTGTTGTGACAGTTAAGTGAGTTAATTAATGCATGTTAAGTTTTTTAAAAATGTATAAAATAATTAATAATGCTTATAATAGCAGCTATTGTTAGTATCGTTGCTGGTTTTTGTCATTGTAAATATGGTAATATTTCTCCAGTGTGTTAACAATACTTGCCCCACTCTTGCTTAAACCTGGCATGATTATTAGCTGTGGAGTGTGAAAAGTTCATATGTGGTGCTAGTGTAAGGTTAAACATGAACCTCTTTGGTTTTCCCGTTAGTTGGAAATGAAAAAAAAAAGCTGGAATATAGTTGGAATGAGAAAAAAAGTGCATTTTTTAGTTGCTGGGATGGAGTTTCTGTGGAGAAAAGCAACATGATGTGTTTTACAAGTGGAATCTGTTGTTTTATGACATCCGATTATCTCTTTCAGTGTTAACATTTTATGTTTCCAGTTTATAAACCTTGTTGCCAATTTGATGAAAATTTAGCTCTTTGTAGGAAGTATTGAAAATCTCAGCAGTATGATCATATTCTATAATGTTAACAAGTTTAAAGGTAACTTAGTTTTTCAGCTCTTACCCCAAATTAGTTTCTATACTATGATTTAGGTTGAAAATTATTTGTCTTTTGTTTTTTTTAGTCATCCTAGTGAAGATCTGTTTTATGTTAATATTCTTTCTATTGAATTATGTTACCTGTTTTCTTGTTATAGCATTCATATTTCTTCAAAGAAAACCACTTTTGGTTGACATATTATTAATTTTGCCTATTGATTTGATTATTTACATTTAGAAATTATATTGTTTTGAAAGTTGCAAAATGTGATGATTTAATGACAAATCAGCAAGAATTAATGTGGAAATATAATTTTTTTCCTGTCCTGAACTAAATGTATGGGTATCTTTCTTTTGTTTCTTTAAAGATAGCAAACAATAAAGATGCACTGAGGAAGACATGGAACCCTAAGTTTACATTACGAAGTCACTTTGATGGCATTCGAGCCCTTGCTTTCCACCCCATTGAGCCTGTTTTGATAACAGCATCAGAGGATCACACACTGAAAATGTGGAATTTGCAGAAAACAGCCCCAGCCAAAAAGTGAGAATATTCTACTTTAACTGTATTTGAGTATTTTAATTATCAGTTTTTCAGCAGAAAAATACTTAAATTATTTGCTATTAAATTTCTCAATTTATCAGGTATCCCTTTTAGTTTTTTCTTCTTTACCATGTCACATAATTAGAATTTTTCCCTTCATACTCACAACCTGATAGTAGGTTGGAAAACTGACACTGAGAGAGAAATGTATTATCTGTTTCCCAGTGTTTCTGAATGCTATTTACAGTCCTTATACAGTGTTTTAAATGGTTGTCATATTTGCGGAGTCCCTTATCTATACCGAAGGTTTCTACTCTGGTTGTAAAGAGGTGCAGGCATGTTTAAAATCATCAAACCCCACCCCATCCCTGTCCTGTTGCTTATTAGGTTTGGATTTACCATGTGGAAGAGAGGGAAGGCTGATTGAGAGGGGTGAGGGACCTCTCTTTGGTTTTGTCATTTGGCCTTGTCCCTTTAGGTACTTTCCATACCCACCAAAATGTATAGACGGAAGGTACTATTGTTGCTGTCACTTAACTGCTAGTTCTTGCCTTGGCCCCTTGGTTCCTCTCTAAGCATGAACAGACACGAGTTGGTATAAACTCTTATCAGTCACCAAGCTAGTCTTAGCCCCACTTGGTGGGGTGCTTACTGGAGGTCCCTCTCCTTGTGTCCTTGAATCAGGTGGCCCAGAACCCAGCATGGGCCCTTCTCCAGTGTCAGGCACTTCAGTTATTGGAAGAGTAGAAATGAACATGAACTGGAAGAGATTACAGAAGTTTTACTACTGATAGAGGATATCTATTGCCAAGTTTAAAAGAGATCAGTGACATTCCCACTGTGAGTCATACATGGACTAGATAAAATACTTGATTTATCAGTCTGCATCAGATAGCTCAACCAGATCTTGCTAAAACCAAGAGAATCCTCATATGGATCAGGTATCTTCAGCAAAGAAAAATTATTTCTTAGTTATAAATTGTGCCTTTTGTCTTTCTAGTTCTCTGGTCACAATGGGCATCTCTTTAGATCAGGGAATGTGAATGTCTCATATAGTCTTGACTAAAACAGAGAAATATTGAAACAAGTATCTTGCTGGTGATAGCTTAGTAATAATACCTTCACATGTAATAACATGGCCTGTTTACCTTTGAGCTTAACATTTTGGAAATGCTTAAGGAGAGAAATCATATGCCTATAAAAAAAACTGTAATACAATATAAGAAATGGTAATTGACTTTAAATCCAGTTTAAATATTAGGCAGTGTAGACTATCTATACATTCAGTGTTCTGAATAATGAATAAACTGATGACTTGGACAATTTTTACAAGTATCCTGAGGTCAGACATACTAGCCTTGATGGAAATGCAAAGAAATTCAAGTACCATTTATTGAAATCCTACTATGTTCATGGTTCTTTCCTAGACTGTTTGACTTGTAGAATTTCATTTAATCCTGTGAGTATTTGGTGTTATCCCAATTTTTCTGTTTTATTTTAAATAGAGAGGAATCTGAAGTTCCAAAACAATAAATAATTTGCCTGGAGTTAGCCAGTTAATTGAATCCGGAAATGTATCTCCTCAAATCCCATGATGTTCTCTGAGTTTGGCTCTCTCAAATAGTCAAATAGATATGACAATGCTAAGAGCGCTATAAGCAGGTATTGTTACTAAATAAGGATTTTGTTTCTTGAGGCCACAAAAATATGTGATTGGGGTCAGGTAAGCTTTCTTAAGTGTCCTAGGCTGAGAACAGTATATTAATTTCTAAAGGCAATTTTGTGGCATATATCCATTGATACTGTTTACTACTGAAACTTGGAGTGGTAAAAGTCCTCTCCCTCTCTCTGATTTAGGAGTACTTCTCTTGATGTGGAGCCTATCTATACATTCAGGGCTCATAAGTAAGTATGTGCTTTTTCTCTGTTATAAGTCAGCATCACTGTACATCAGCCTGATTAGAGTACTTTATTTTCTTTCACTTAAGTATTTGTGTTATATATTTTTTGTATTTAGTAGTGGTTTGGGGGAGGGGTTTTGGCTTTTCTTTTTTTTTTTCTTTTTTGGTAAATGTAAAAAAGATAATACAGTGTTAAAAACAAGTTTATCACTACCATAGATCCTTGCTGAAATTAGATTTTATTTGGATGATGTTTAAGTGTTATATATCTCATGCTTAAAATAAGTTGATGCAGTAAGGTTTAGATATTAAAAATTGGGACTTTTTTTTCCTTAAATATAATCTAGATAAAAATATGGAGAATTTTTAAATTATGACCACATATTGCATGCTTTTCATATTTCCAGGTAAGCTTAAGAAATAAACTAATTCACTTGATTTAGCACAGAGATTGGCATATTTTTTATATAAAGGGTCAGATAGTAAATACTTTTTCAGCTTTGTAGGCCATGTATTTTCTGTTGTATATTCTTGTTTTTAGCTTAGTTTTATAACCCCTTAAAGAATGTAAAAACCATTCTTAGCTTGAGGACTGTATAAAAACAGACCACTGGCTGGATTTGGCCCACAGGCCATAGTTCACCAATCTCTGGTTTAGCAGAAGAAGAAAAATGAGCAGTGCTTTTATACTATTTTTATTCATCGTAGAAAGCAGAAAAATAGAAAGCCATATGAATAATTAAGCATTCTTATTTCTAACGAGTCCTATTATCAGATTGACTTTTGGGAATAGAAATTGACTTTTATCTCTCAGAGGTCCAGTGCTTTGTGTGGTAATGAGCAGCAGTGGTGAGCAGTGTTACAGTGGTGGTGCTGACGGACTGATCCAGGGCTGGAATACCACCAATCCCAACATCGATCCCTATGACTCCTATGGTAGGTGTTTCCCTGAAGATATGAAAGAATACATTGTTTTCTTTTTACACATTTTACATAGCATATATAAGGATAAAATGAGATTTTTAAAAAAGTAAATTGGTAATAGGGAACAAGGTCTTTATTTTGTTAAAAAGGACTCTTGTATTTAGGAAATAATTTGATATTTATATGCTAGAAAAAAGAAAAGAATGTGTTATTCCTGAAAAAACAGTTCCTGCCCCCCCCCCAAGTTCGATTGATTGGAAATGCTGGCCTGATTAACAATTTTTTTCTTCATTTTAGGCATCTGTACATTACTTGATACATTATTACTAATCTGTAATCATGTTTCATTACTGTTACTACATATTCATTACTATTCTTGACAAACAACTGAAGGAAAATGAATGTTCATTTATTATTGGAGTGTGTAGAGGCTAATGATTTTTTAAACTCTATGACACCAGAATACTTGAAAGGCCTTAAAAATTAAGAAGTGCCCTTTTAGTCTTGGGAATAGTACAATGAAACATAAATCCACATTATAATCTATCACTAGATGTTACCATAAATTCTTTTGCAAAAACTATTGAGGAATTAACTATTTTGGTTTCCTTTTACGTTCTTTCTTAAATTCTAGAATGGTGTGGAGTGTCATATTTGTCCTAAAACCACATTTATTTTCATTCTCACTTTAGATTAATTTTATTACAAACCTAAGTAAAGATAAGAAAATCAATGAACAAAAATTTTTCCCAACATTTATTTAATAAGCATTTAACATATATTTTGTGAAAGGTAAACCCTCTCCATGTTTTTCCTTACTTCCTTTATCTCTCTATCAAGAGGATCAGTTGTCTTCATTCTGTCTCAAGCCAACCCACCCTTCCCCTTTTGCTCTTGACCTCATTCTCTCGTTTCTTTTGAGATTGCATTTGATTCTCTCTCACTCTTGCTCTTTCTCATTCTTATCTTAAACCTTGCCCTCTTTTCTCTCTTTCCATCCCTTCAGCATGTAAGTAAATATAGGTAACTCCAATCCTGAGCAAGGGAAAGCCTTTTCTTGACTCCATTTTCCTTTCTGGTGTCTTAGTTTAGTCTCTCTTTCCTTTACCATCTGTGTCTCTTTGGTGGTAATGACTAGAAAACACAGTCAGGAGTTACTAATTCCGTGTCCTTTTCCTGTGCATCATCCATCTGCATTCTGTCTTCTGGCTATCCCACTTAAATATAACGAGATTGTCAGTGACTACCCAGTTGGCTGATCCAAGGGGTATTTTACAGTCCTTGTTTTACTAGATGTATTGGCTCTCTGAAACTGTAGACCACTCCATCCTTTTTGAAATTTGTCTGCTATTGGCTTTTTTGACACTTAAGTCTGTGACAGTTTGTTTCCTAGCCTTCATGAACTTTTATTTTTCCCACCTTAGATATTGGCATTTATCAAGGTCCAGACCCTATTCATTCTTTGCTTTGTACACATATTTTTTTGTAAACTGAATCTACTTCTATGGTTTTACATGCTGTTGACTCATAAATCTCTTCTTTAAGCCTACAGAACATTTCAAAGTGGCCATCTCATTGCCCATAAATCCGAATAAGTTTTGTGTTTCTTCTCCCATATATTCTTTATTAGATGGTGGCACCGCCAAAATTACCCAAACTAGAAATCTAAGAGTTACCCTTGTTGCCTTGTTCTGTTTACTATCCACACCTTATTAATTACCTAGTCTTTTTGATATTACCCCCTAACTCTTTCTTGAATTTACCCCTTCTGCTTTGCCCCTTTTACCACTGCCCTCTCTTGGGTCTACATCATCCCTCTCCCAGTCTACTGAAGCAGTCCCTCTGCCTTCATCTTCATTCTCCAATCTGTCTTCTACACTTCAGTGAAGGTTACCTTACTAAATACGTACTTTACCCAGCTGCTCCTGGAAAACCCTTCAGTGGTTCATTTTGCCTTCGGAATAATTTCCAAGTACCTTAATATGTTGTAGAAATCCCACCTTAGACTAGCCACCCTCCTCTCCTCTGCTTCCTGCCTCAAACTCCACACTTGGATAAGGCTGAATAAGCCCATAAATTCCCTGACATGTCATGCTTTCTGTCCTTGTGCCAGCGGTGGCTTCCCTCTAGTGTTTGGCCGCCACCTGTATGCTTCAGGTGTCATCTCTCAGGGAGGCTTTCACTCACCCAGTTACCCTCCATGGAAACTGGTGTCTCTGTCACCGTTATTATACTTACCACAATGTCTTTTGAGACCAGGATAGTATTGTGTCTTAATTATCTGGGTGGCACCAGCACCTAGCATAGTCCCTGACACATTGTGTCTCCAATAAATATTTTATGGTATGACAGAGAGAAGGTAGAGGACAGATAACATTATTGGCATTTTATTTTATTTTATTTTATTATTTTTTAAAAGATTTTATTTATTTATTTGACAGAGAGAGAGACAGCTAGAGAGGGAACACAAGCAGGGGGAGTGGGAGAGGGAGAAGCAGGCTTCCCGCGGAGCAGGGAGCCCAATGCGGGGCTCGATCCCGGAACCCTGGAATCATGACCTGAGCCGAAGGCAGGCGCTTAACGACTGAGCCACCCAGGCGCCCCCATTATTGGCATTTTAAACTCAACACGTGTGAGCCATCTTGAGTACTGCTTCATAGAGTGTCTGCGCGGAGGAATAAGGAAAGTTTCCAGTTTGACTTGTATTATGAAATGGTGCTGCTGAGTGATCCCCCTTCCTCTTTCCTCCCTCCCTTTCATGCACATCATTCACATGTCAGTTATTGCTGCTGCAGGGTTTGGGGGTTCCTCTAGGTCTCCGTTCCTGTCCACTCGGAATAGCAGAGGCCCGTTGCTCCTGGGAATAACTACCATCCCTAGTATGGGGGCCCGGGGGGGAGAAGTGGCCCAAAAGAGCCAGGGGAGGAAGGGATCTCTGTTCACTTCCTCAGGGAAGAGTTGTGGCTTCTCTGAAGGTGGATAAAATTCAAATGATGTGTGTTAACATGCTTTTTAAAAAATCTAGACAAGTGGAAAGAAAAAAGGGAGGGGAGAGGGAAATACCTAATTTTCTTAAGGAGAGAAATATATACTTAAAAATTTTAATTTATAAACTCTAGACTCTACATTTGCATATTTCCAGGCCTCTTTTTAGTTACTGCAGCATTTCGGAAAAATAACAGAAACTAGGAGGCATGTTTTATACTGTTCTCAGGTGCTTTTGTCTGTATATTTAGTTTCTCTGGGATCTAAGTACCATTAGGATTTGTTTATTTTCTCTTGATTTTGCATTCTTGCTGTTTTGTATAGATCCTTCTGTGTTAAGAGGCCCTCTCCTCGGCCACACCGATGCCGTCTGGGGCTTGGCTTACAGTGCAGCCCATCAGCGCTTGTTGTCGTGCTCAGCAGACGGCACTCTCCGTTTATGGAATACAGCTGAGGTTGCTCCAGCCCTAAGTGTATTTAACGATAATCAAGGTACAGACTTTTTAAAAGTTACTCTAATGAATCTTTTATAAGATGTCTTATTGTAACAACAAGCAAATGAATAAGTAAACGATTCTACAAACTGTTAGTTTAAATTTAATCTGAAGGGGTGTTTTTAAGCAATGGAAGTATATTTGCTTGAATTTCCAGCTTAATGATTTTTAAAAGCACCGTATTTGGTGAAAGAGCACACATTAAAATGTTTTTTCAAAATCGAGATATAATTTATATACAGTAAAAACCAGGTATTAAGGATACGTTCCGTTGAGTTTGAAAATACGTACGTTTTGCACCTATCAAGATCTAGAACATTTCTTTCACCTCTTCAAAGTTTCTTTGTGTCCTTCCCAGTATTTCATTAAATCAGTGTATGTGTTTATTTACCTCTTGATGGACATGTGGGTTGTTTTCAGTTTTTGACTATTACGATCAAAGCTGCTGTGAACATTCATGTATTTTTTATGAGCTAATAAAGAGCTAGAAGTAGAGTTGCTGGGCGTTAGAAGTGGTATTGTGTATTTAACTTTATGTGAAATTGCCAAGCTTTTCCAAAGTGGTTGTGCCATTTTACACCACTGACAACAATGTATGAGAATGCCAGTTGCTTTACATCCTTAATTATTAACACCTGGTGTTGTCAGTCTGTTTAGTTTTAGCCATGCTGGTGAGTTTGTAGCAGTGTTTCATTGTGGTTTTAATTTGCATTAGTTTGGTGGCTAATTATTTTGAGCACTTTTTGTCTGTGCTCATTAGCCATTAATCTATCTTCTTCTGTAAGATACACATTTCTGAACTGTTTGCTTACTTTAGATTTTGAGCCAAATCAAAAGATAAGATTATATTCATACGTATCGTTCTATTCTGTTTATAAGTACACTCCAAGTTTAACCAAGTTTTACCCTATTCTAGATGATAGATAAAAATACCTTCTTTATTTTTGAGCTGTCATAACTTGTGTCTGGGTTTTGATGAGTTGCCTGCATCTATATTTGTATGATTCTACATACAATAATAATAATTTGAAATTTTACTTTTTTAATTCCATATTTTTGATGAATTAAAATTCCTAGTAAGAGATGGGCTTTTAAAGTAAAGAATTCCCACCATGCCAGTTTAAGCCTCCGGTTAGGTGGAAGCAACAAAACTTACAGTCCATACATGTTTTCCATTTATTTTCTGAGTAAAGGCCTGCATTCTATGAATATTTTAGCTGAGTAACAGGTAGAAGACTTGCTGAACAGGTAAGAATAACAAAATAAGGGCTAAAAGTAACAAATAATGTCCATTGAATGGCTGTGAGTTAATTTTTATTCTAATGTTGAGTCTTCTTTAATTCTTAAGGAAATCTTGTGACTGTTTGTTTTGCTATTTTATGAGGACATTTTCAAGTAGACCCTCTAATCACCATTCTCTGACTATGTTCTGACTCTCTTAGAATTGGGAATCCCTGCCTCTGTGGATCTAGTGAGCAGTGACCCAAGCCATATGGTAGCATCATTCAGCAAAGGATATACAAGCATCTTTAACATGGAAACGCAACAGCGCATTCTCACTTTAGAATCCAACCTAGATTCAAGTATGTATACCAACTTTAAATAGTCTTTGGATAAAATTTTTAAGCTTTATCAAAATTATAACTACCAGAGTCAGCTACAAAAAATACTTGTTATTATAAAGAGTTCTGCCTTTTAAATCACAGAACACAGTAACTTAGAAGGATATAATGACTTACGATTGATTTTTAAGACTTTGGGTTAAGTTTATGCACATTTATAACTATACTGTTTGGAATATCGTTTGACTTCCAAAGAGGAGTCAAATTTTATTTTATACCAACTGATTAGTTTTCAATTCTGTTTGAACACAATAATATTTATTCTGAATATAAAATTTTTTTCATTTCTCATGATTTCATTTTTAAAACAATTTTGTATTAATAATGTAATTTGACACAGCCTATTAGAACTTAATTTTGCATTAATAATGTAATTTGACACAGCCTGATGAGAATGTAGATCAAGTTGTGCCTCTCAGAATCTCAAATATGAAGCTTCTTATTGGATACAGAAAGTCAGGAAATAATTTCTCAGATTGTGAAGAAGATACTACAGAATTTTAGTGGTTTTGGCTTTTTAACCATTGCTTTCTATCTTTAGGCTTCATCCAGACAGTGATAGTTTAGGATGCAGTTGATAAAGAAAACTGTGTATACATATACTATTGTTTTAGTCTGAGAACTTGCTTTAAAAAGACTTACCCCGGCGTGCATGTATGCATCTGTGTGTCTGTGTGTGTCTTTCTGTGTGTCTTTCTCTCTCTCTCTCCTTCGTAGAGGGAAGCCTCTACTCATTTTCTCTTAAAAAATTCTCTCATTCCATTTTGGCTTTCTTCATTTTCTCTTCCCAGTCTGTTGTCCTTTGTTCTTTTCTGAGGTCCTGTGAGAATTGTTTGGGAAGTAGACATGAAGAGAGTTTTGAACTATTTGGATATAAAAGAGAGAGGCAAAAAAATTAAAACTGAGATTATGGAATAGAAAAAAGAATTCTTTTTGTGCCAAGAAACATAGGCTCTCAGTAAACTTAAACTCATTTTTAAATATATGACCTAAAGCTTACAGTAGTAAAATACAGAAAACAATATAAAACTAAGAAAGATGTGAACATTTTTGGAATTACCTTCAGATTTTGTGGTCAATTCTTTGAATGTCCTGAGTGGTAAATATTGATTTTTAATGACTGCTCTAAATTAATAAGATGTCAAGTCTGGCAATCCCATTTTTTTCCTTAAGTGTGTCAACTTTTTGCCTGATACTGGAAGCATTTTCTGAAGAAAACTGCCAAAAATGTTTTGAACAAAGGCAGCATTATTGGAATAAGTGATAATTATTTTGAATTATAATAATATGTACTGACATTTCCTAAATTATCAGTTTTATTACTTTAGAGTTGTGTAGTACAGTCTTTTTATTCCTTTCTACCGTGACTGCCCCTACCTGTTTATATTTGACTACGTTCTTCTTTTCTGGAATTTAGCAGATGTTTTTTTAAATGAAAGTTCTGACCAAAAACACGTTTCAAGGTGAAAGTAAATTGGGGGTGCCTGGGTGGCTCAGTTGGTTAAGTGTCTGCCTTTGGCTCAGGTCATGATCCCGGGGTCCTGGGATCGAGTCCCACGTTGGGCTCGTTGCTCAGCGGGAAGCCTGCTTCTTCCTCTGCCTGCCACTCTCCCTGCTTGTGCTCTCCCTCTCTCTTTCTCCCACAAATAAAATCTTAAAAAAAAAAAAAAAGAATTTAAGAGGATAAAGGATTTTTGTTTTAAAAATCAGAATAAACTTTAATGTCAATGGTGATTTGACTGAAAAAGTCAAAGGTAGTTGAAGCAGGTAATTGAGTACTTGTCGATCCAGTGAAAAGTAAATCATTTCTAAGTTGCAAGCTGAATATGAATACTTGGAAGATTTAGATTCATTGTTAGAATGGTGGTTGGTAGGCCTTCAAGTGATTTCTAGTGTTCTTTGCATTTTGCTTACTTGTCTGATTTACCATTAAGTGGAGAACTTCCTTGAAAGTATTACTGTATAAAAACTCTTCTGCCTGCTTCCATCATTTGATTTCTATCATAATTATTTCCTGGATCTCAATACAATTGAAGCTATTCTCAGAAACCTCTCTCTCAGAATACATGAGATATTTTACTTGAAGTATTTCTTTTCTGTTGTTACTTTCCTGCTAGATCCTACAGAGGATATTGTTCATGGTGTTTTATCTCCAGAGGGGGAAAAAAAAATCTGTATGCTGAGTTTTGAAACTAAATTCTTTGCTTAGGACCATTTAAATCAAGTATAACTGACCCAGAGCTTACTTCACATGGTCAAGTGACTTTTTGTTTTATTCTTAGATAACACGCTGGGTGGTCCTTTGCCCTTAACACTGGAAAAAGACTATCTTCAGTTTTTAAGATGTCATATTTTTAGGTACCACAAGAAAATCTAATAGAGTACACTAATGTTACAGCTATTTTTACCTATATTTACATTTTCTGTTTGAATTTAAATTCATAATAACTATTCTGAGATTAGAAAAAATTTTAACTTTTTTGAAATAATTTCAAATGTGCAGAAAGTTTCAAAAATAGTACAAAAACTAGCTACCCTTCACCCAGATTCACCATTTTTTAGCATTTGCCACATTTGTGACATTTGCTTTATCACTGTATATGTGTATAATTTTAAATTCTGAACCACGTAAAGAGACATCATAGCCTTATACCCCTAGATCCTTTAGCATGTAATTCCTAAGAACAAGGACATTCTCTGACATAGCATATTATCAAAATCAGGAAATTTAACAGTGACACTATGCTGTTGTCTAAGTTATTGTTTATATTCAAACTTGCCAGATGTCCCAGTAATGGACTTTATAAGAAGAGCATCCTTTCCTCTCCCTGGACCATAACATGATTTTTTTTAACTTTGACATATCTTAAGTTAGTATTACCTTTATATATATAGATTTTTTTCCTTTAAAAGAAGAATAAAGTGTCTAAAACTCACTAATTAAAAGGCTTTTAATGATTGACTTCCTTTTGATAAAAGACTTTTAGAATTACTTCTGATAGTTTAGGTACCATTTTTGGCAGCTTTGTGATTTGCATGAACCATCTCGTTAGGATAGAGGCTGTTACTGTCTTTGTCACATGATTTTGAGGGAGTCACAATTTTTTCTAGACCTTGGTTCATGCACTGTGGTATGGACCTAATGACATGTGGCCTGCCTGTCTCATTGTGCATATAATTGAAATTCTTTTGAAAGTTACTGTATAGTGCACATAATAGGATGCTGACTATTTTAAGATTCCAAACATGGTAGACTGTCAAATGAGGATCGTTTCTATTTTAAAGATTTTATTTCTTTATTTTAGAGAGAGAGCATGCACGTGCATGTGTGTGTGCAAGTTGGGGGGCGGGGCAGAGGGAGGAGGAGAGAGAGAATCTCAAGCAGACTCCTTGCTGAGCACTGAGCCTGACACGGGGCTTGATCTCACGACCCTGAGATCATGACCTGAGCCAAAATCAAGTGTCGGATACTTAACCAACTGAGCCACCCACGTGGCCCGATGACCATTTCTATTATGATGAGAAAGAGATTGAAGAGCTCAGAAGCTCCCTTTATCATATTTGTCACATGTTTATCACCTGAAGACAAATATGATAAAGGCTAGAAAGAGTGGAGATTTAAATTTAGGTATCACTGTGAATTGAGTAAGACTGTTGAATCACAGACCAGTACCTCTGAAACAAATAATACATTATATGTTAAAAAAAAAAAAAAAAAGAAGAAGATAGCAGGAAGGGAAGAATGAAGGGGGGAAATCGGAGGGGGAGATGAACCATGAGAGGCTATGGACTCTGAGAAACAAACTGAGAGTTCTAGAGGGGAGCGGTGGGGGGATGGGTTAGCCTGTTGATGGGTATTAAAGAGGGCACGTACTGAATGGAGCACTGGGTGTTATACGCAAACAACGAATCATGGAACACTATATCAAAAACTAATGATGTAATGTATGGTGATTAACATAACATAATAATAAAAAATAAATAAATTTAGGTATCGTCTACATGTAAATAATGATGGAACTTTATTAAAGCAGCAGAAGTATCACAAGTCGTCAGAGAATGAGAAATGTTAGTGACCCTAGGCTAAGCCTTGGGAGGCACCCATTGATTTTAGGTGGAAAAGAAAATTCTCATTTGTACGTACCTCTAGATTTGTCAGTATGGTATTGCTCAGCAGTTCTTCTTTCCTAACATTGAAATTATGAATAGTCACATAATAAATGAACTAAAGACAAATTAAAGTCACATCATTTACTTTTTTAGGCTCTTAGGTGAGTATTCAGTTCTCTTGTGTGAAGAAATAGTAGCTTTGACTAACTTATTGCTCTTTTTTTTTTTTTTTTTTTTTTTTCAGCCAACTCTTCCTGCCAAATAAATAGAGTCATCAGCCATCCCACTCTTCCCATCAGCATCACTGCTCATGAAGACAGGCACATCAAATTCTATGATAACAATACAGGTAAGTGTTTATTACAAAGTGATCAGTGATAAAGCAAAAAAATCCCCCCAAACCAAAAAAAAAAAAAACAACCCACAAACAAACGCCACCATAAGTATCCTGATTTGGGTGTTTCTTAGTGGTAATATAGTCCAGGAGTAGGCATGAAAAGAGATACTCTCCCAGCTCAGTTTCTGTTCATTCTGTATAGATCTGCTAAGAACTAGTCTTCATGGTAGCATATAGAATCATCTTGGTTTATTTAATACTAGTAGATACTAGACAAGGTTATGACTACGGACACAATGAAAAGGTCATTCAAATAGCAATAAAACTGATCTCTTGCTGTGAATATATTGGGGAAAAGTAGAAACATGTTGGAAGTAGAGACATATGATCATTATATTTTGTTTAAAATTGTTCAGTGTTTGAATAGCCTTAGTGTTAGAGATGGAAACCCTGAGTCATTTGGTTTACTTGAGTCAATTTTTCATGGACTACTCTTTTCTGTATTATAATATTGACTGTCTGGTCCTGATTGATTTGAATTAGGATATGTGGGCTTTCCCATTTTTTTATTGAATTGCATTTCACTAAAGGAAAATCCTGAGAAGCTGTGTTGGGAGAAAAACACTCCATATTAGCAGCCATATTTACCTGAGTATCTGCTATTGATTTTTGCTGACTTTGCTTAGCTGTGAGTGATGAGTAATTTAATATTTTAATCCCTTTCTATGTGTTGTTTCCACCAAAATTGTGGCCAAGTTTTCTCTCCGTTCCTTTGTCTTTGTCTCAGTCTCTTCTGTTCTCACAACCCATATAATTTGCCTATAGCTAAAGGATACAAAGTAGCTGATTAATAATGTCTGAGTCTTAGTTAATGAACATGACTTAAAGGAATATTTGTGTAGAAATGACTGACTTTTATGTTGTTATTTGAAAGACAAAAATATAATCTGAAATTTGAGCTTTTGTTTTTCATCATTACCGTGGCTGGAATGGGGAGGGAGACACATTGTTTTAGCTGTTATGGGAAAAGCTATTGATGCAGTAGGTACACAGAGAGGGGTGACTGGAGAAATCAGTGTAACAAGGGAGCTGGTGTATAATCAGGGATGAGGAAGGCCATTAATAAAAAGTAACAATCTCTTTTTTCCAAAGGCAAACTCATCCACTCCATGGTAGCCCACCTAGAAGCTGTTACAAGTCTAGCAGTTGATCCTAATGGCTTATACTTGATGTCTGGGAGTAAGTACATCAACTATGGATTATTTATTTATCCTTATTAGTTTCATGTTAATGTAATGTTTCCTTTCAATTTCTTTTCTTTTTTTTTCCTTTTCTTTTGATGCAGGTCATGACTGTTCAATACGTTTATGGAACCTAGAAAGTAAAACGTGTATCCAAGAGTTTACAGCTCATCGGAAAAAGTTTGAAGAATCCATTCATGATGTAGCTTTCCACCCATCCAAATGCTATATAGCCAGTGCTGGGGCTGATGCACTGGCTAAAGTCTTTGTATGACACAATGCATCATCTTCACCTTCTAGCTCTTTATAAATAATCAACTGCACAAAAGAGATACAGAAGACCAGGGCAAGAATCAGCCTATCCTGCCCTTTTGTTCTGCTGAAGGAGCACAGAGAACATTTGTTAAAGTATAGTTTTGCAATTCGTATACTGTTTTCTAAAACTAAGGTTTGTTCAGGTTGCTGCAAGCTCAGCTGAATCTGTGAGCCTGAAAACTGTTTCAAATTTTCCCCCAAATAGGAGCTTTTATTTCTGAGGTTGTTCTAATTCGCTAGGCAGGCCTGAGCGAACGTAAGTTTGGCTTGTCCCTGTTGAGTAAATAGGGCATGCTATAAGGGATAATTAAAAAGCTTGATGACTGGGAATGAGTAGAGGAAGAACAGAAATTTAGACCTAGTTCTCCCCTGAGAAATCTTGTTAAACACATTACACAAGTAATCTTGACCATATCTGCTGTACTAACCCCTATGTGCATAATGACCAGGCAGTGTTCAAATGAGTTTTTAATTTAGCTCTCCTTTCATCTGTGCACATAAAGCACCTGGCAAAGCGTTTTACCTATTAAGGGGGAAAAAAAAGGAAATGCAATAATATGTTAAATATATTATTATTCAGAAATACTAAACAAATATTTAGTTTGTAAGCAGATTTCTATATTGTATTACATTTTTGAAAATAGATTTGGTACCATTGTAAAGTTTAGCTGTCAAAAAGAGTTACCATTATGAATAGTTGATAGAGTCTGCTTTTACTAAAGGATTTAACTTATTCAGGTTTGAGATTGTTTATTTTTAAGGGCAAGCAGGGCATATCTTTATAATAATTTCTGTTAATTTTAAAAATTCACTTTATTCATGTGATATTTATAGTATCAGAGTGGTTATCTCATATCAGTGAAATCTTACCTTTCAGTGGTTTGAAAAGACGGAAGTTATCTGTGAGTACTCATTTGTCACAACCCACATACCATGCTTCAGATGACCTCTTGCTCTTTCTTTGTCTCTCACATTCAAATTATCTGACATCTACCAAAACAGTTTGTAATTATTATGTTTTAACAGCCCAAAGGGTTTGGTTAATGTCAGATACCTGCTTTTGCAGTAAAGCCAACTATTTTGTACCCCAGAAGTCCTCCATTAATATATCCAAGAATGGGAGCCCCCCTGGAAATCTGGATGGAAGAGTTCAGTGCATAACCTTGGCTAAAGAGTTCTCTTTCTCTTTCCCTGCCCCTACCCCTCCTCCATTCTTTAACTGGAATACATAGCATGTTTTAATAGACAGTGTATCGATACCGTTTCTGGGGAAAACTGTCATAAAGGACCAGGCTTCCCTGAGCTCACCTAGCCTGTGACCCACATGTGGTCAGCTCTTGGTATTCCCATGACCCCACTCTTTGGACCTAATGTATAGACTTCATCCCTACAACTGTCTCACCTGTCTTCACACTCTCGTTTGCCCCAAATGTCAGAGACCAATGTAGAAATTAGAAATAAATTACTAATGCCCAACGTTTCAGCAAAATGTATGTATGATAGTTCTCAGATTTTAAAAATACATATCCACAAATATTTTAATCTTTTAATAAAGTTACTACATTCCTCTCCCCACATAGTCCATTGTCATAACAACGACACCTCTGATGATATGTGTATCTACTCCTTGAAAACGTATTCTGGTGGTGATATGGATAGTAATTGACAATTTTTCTTTAAAATTTCTGTTTTCTGCCTCTCAGAGTTTTGAAGTATACAGGCAAATTTTCTTTAAAGATGTGTGCTAGGTTTGCCTGATTGATATACAGATATGCTTTAGTATTTTGACTCAGCTACCTTTTCATTTCATCTGTGCTTTGGTTAACAGTGGGCCCAAGGGACTCCTTTGTATAATCAAATGAATTGACCTGGACTTGAGCTACCAGGTGAACATTTATATTATTCCCATGCAGATAAAGAATTACACATTTTGTTTGGTGCATTCCTCTTTTGGTTCTTCAATGAGTGAAAAAATGGTGTTGCTGACCTAACATTCATAGAGGGATACTGGAAAATTCCAGTCAGGTGCCCTTACTTGGCATATTTATGACAGATTAAGCTATTGTTCTACCAGTTACTGCTTTAATTACCTCTCAAGGTCTTCAGTGCCTGCTTTACTTATGCCACTGAAATTCTCAAAACCAAGACATTCTCTTCCCCTGCATTTTATACCTCATGGTTGAAATTTTTCTGTTAGTGAGTGGAAAATGACCATGAGAAAGGTAGACTGTAGTGCAAATGTTGGAACTGTTGAAAGTTCTTTAGCAAGCCAGTGCGTGCCATTGGAAACTGTACACAGAAACAGAGATTTTTCTCCACTAGCACTGTGTGATCTCAGCCCAGAAATGAGCCAAAGCTGTCTTCCAACCAGATAGAAGCATAGACATGCGTCTGATTCCCCCCCCCCAGCCTACAGAAAATTTAATGAACATCCGCAATATGAACAAATTCAAGATTCAAACAGTCATTGAAATGCTTTCATAGTGCTTGGTTTGTAAATATTTTGGATGAAATATATTGGGATAGTATGAAAATCAGCAGGAGATGTGGGTCCCCTGCCCTATTTTCATATGCTGTGGATACATCTCTGGGAGCTTGTAGCACCCTTCTCAAAACCCAGATGTCATATGGAGCTCATTTGCTACTCGAACCCTAGACAGATATTTAACATAAGTGATATAATGACCTTCAGTATTTTTCTATTGAACAAGTTTAGCAATTTTTGCCATTAAACAGATAATTAGTTATGCAAAGTATTTAGCTTTTATAATCATTTTAGTTATGACTAAAAGGGGGGAAATTATGCTGCATCACTGATAATGAACTTTGTGAAAAATTTTTTGTTTATCTGACTTTCATTCCTTCAGTATTCTTGCTATAAATTTCTTTTGGAGATAATGATAAAGATTTATTTGAAAATGTCTAAAATGTATGTATATTTTATAAATATATATTATATATATTGTAAGAATATATATAATATATATAGACTATATATATACACATATATATGTATGTGTGTGTGTGTGTGTGTGTATATATATATATATATATATATATAAACCATAGGTGCATTTTACTGTTTTGTATTTTTGTTTTTAGAGGTAGTGTACACCGCAGGTAATGATGAGTATGATGAGTGTTGTGCTGTTTGCTTTTGCAGTATAATATATAGTTCTAAATGTTTAAATTACTGTATATATTATATTCATTATAGGCTAGCATGCTTGTTTTAAAGACTGTCATTCTAGTTTATTAAAATCTGAATGTAAGAAAACCTGGCTATTCAAATGTGAATTGAAAAATATTCCATTCTCAGTACTGAACTATTTCCATTGAACATTCAGGATTTTTAACAAAACAGATATCATCAAGAAGGCAATAGCTAGAGAATGAGAGGTGCCTTTAAAATAAAATACAAATGCAGCCTTACAGTGAGGATGAGGATTGAGTTGGGGGGGGTGGGGGGTGGGGGCTATGAGAGAGAGAGAGAGTGTGTGTGTGTGTGTGTGTGTTTGCTTGCCAATCTGTGACGGTCCTGATTTGTGACCATCAATGTCTTCAATGTATCTGCTCAACTTCTAGGATTTCAGGGGACATTTCATGCGTTGTCTTTGTGCTCTTCTGAGCACCACATGTATTTCCAAGGATTTTGAATGTGAATTCCTAGAAATTTCAATAGAGAGGAAAAATAACTATTCTTTCACTATAGTCAAGTTCAGGTAAAAGGAGAAATTATTGGTTCACCAAAATGATGGGCTCTCTTAAATGTTGGCTAAGTAAATTTTTTAAAAATGTGATTTTTAAAGGCCCTCTTTTTTAGGACTTCATATATTTCCCTCCTACACAAGAGCATGTCATGAAATTCTTATGTGATGAAGATTCAACTAGTAAAAATTATTTTTAAACACCTGAACTAGTTAAAATACCACCTAAGAATAGTGTTTAAATGACATCTTTCATATCTACCTCTTTGTCATTGCTGCCATTTTAACTAAAGCAAATCTTTGACATCTGAAAATGATGATTGGATGCAATTTAAAAATTGATGTTGGTGCTTTTCTCAGGCTTTGTCATTTAAGTTATATTGAACTAAAATGTCACAAATCAGATTGAAAGACTTAAGAGTTTTGGTTTTCTTTTGAAAGAATTTAAAATTTATCATCAAGGTTGATAGTGAGTGGATATAGTTAATTTCTGGTTAGTATATGTCTGTGATATTTTCAACCAAGAGCCAAACTGTTACTGAATTTACATGGAAAAAGAGCTCTAAGTACAGTTTTTTTCAGCTTACTTTATTCTTTGACTATTTCAAGGCTATTAAGTACATAATCATTACTTTTATTTACTTAGAAGTTGCCTTTGTTACTATGTTATTTGTGTAGTTATTTATATAATTGTAGTACTTTGTGTTTGACACTGGGATTCAGGTTGTACAAAAGTAGTAGCTGAAAAAAATTATATGTCTATTTTTGTGAAATGTATCAATTCCAGAAGTTTCTTTTAAGGGAAGGTCCAGAAAACATGTCCATCTTTAAAAACAAAGGCCAGGCCATTGGTAAATGATTTTAATCATTTTTACTTTCAGCACTGAAAGTTTTTTAATTGGCCATATCCATCATCCAGCTGGACCTCCATGTCAGTGTCAGGGACACCAGATTGACAAAGTATTTACCGGATTGCATCAATTTTGTTTTTGCTTTTGTTCCATATTTGTTTTTGTTCTTAAAAAAACAAAAAAAAAAACAAATTTAGGCCAAACAGAGATTCCTAGATTCCACTTGTTTATTCTAGCAGTATTCCTAAAGTGGTACTTAGGGGTCAGAATTTTCTGCATCTTTGCTAGTCAAGCTTAGATTTTATTTAAGTGGGACCACATGCTTGTCATCCCTCTGATGCAAATTAGAAAGTTCATTTTAATTTAGATTAACTTTAATGTCTGCCTGGATTTTTAACAGGCTGTGAACCAGTGAGTGCCTTGTTAAAGTAGAATGATTTTTCCCTGGTTGTTAGCTCCTTTCTGATAATGTCTCAGAGAATGGTATTTTAGTTGACTGGTACAGATCTGCTAAATTCGGTATTATCAGCAGTCAGAAAGCCTTCAGTCTACCACATACCTCCCGCCCTACTTTCTTCTCATTGTTTGGCTGAAGTTTGCCTCTTGTGAGAAACAAATACAACCCCCCTCTCCACAAACTTTTTTTCAATCCAAATTAAGAGATATCCCCCACACCCATTCCAACTATATGATCTAATATGTTTTTAGGAGGAACCACTTCTTTGTAATCCTGAGATCTACTGGTTACTTTATGTCTTCTCAACTTCAGTTTACTAGAGCTGACTTCAGGGCATCATCAGTTCAGTTTCCTAAGTAACTCCTTTTCTCCACACACCCAATTCCCCACCCCCCAACTGGTGAGCCCTGGACCAGATTGTTTGATCTTCAGGTATTTTTAAATTCAGTTATATCAATTAATGTAAATTAATCCAAATGCTAATTTTTGTGGTGCAAGAAGTTTCTTTTGTAAATTCAGGGTATGGATAAGCTAATTAAGATATCTTTTTTGGTGGCTCTAAGTGTATTATTTGTTTTTAAATAAAGTGTACAAATATAGATAATGTGCTATAGGTGTCTCATGAGTTGAAATATTTTGGAATCTAGTGGATTTGCAGTTAAAATAATACATCTTGATTTTGTGTTTTTGGTGGGGGGGGTGGGTAGGAGAGGCATGCAGAGAAATAAAAGGGGTGTAAGACAAAGTAGATGTGAGTCCAAAGTAATGGAACAGTCTTAATTATTGGTTGTGAGGAAGGTAGAGAAATTTATCATTATAGAGTTTGAACCTTTGGAAAGCCAGTAAAATTAAATAAAATACTCCATAAGATTGGGTCAGTGATACTTTCAGGGACACATGCGTATATTTTCAAGTGTTCAGTTACATATTTTTTAAAAATTAAAATGTGTTTCTATTTTTTGTTTGGCTATTTAACAAACATAAGCCTTCCCCTTCCCCTTGCTTTTTCAAATCAACATTATTTTTCAAAGGCTTTCTCTGCCCACAATTCACAATCTCTTTGTTCCAATCTGAAGCCATAATGTTATGTGGAATCTAAGAGTGTCCTTGAAACTATCTGCTGTTCTTTGATGTTCTGTATGCTTCTGTAGTCGTGAGTGTTATATCCTTTGTCATGGACACATTTTTCAGTAGTGTCAGAAATATTCCTTTGTCCCTTTTAATGAGAACTGAGACATTTGCTGGAGTTACTTTAGAGTAATCCGGTTCAGAAGGTCAGGAGGATGCTAAATGTTTTTACATGGATTGACGGACACTCTGGGGTACTCCAGAGTGGTATTCTGACCTGCATTGGATTTCCCAAGACCATCCCAGAGCTGTTCTGGCACCTAGGGTAGTCACCAGGAACACTTAGGAATCTAGCAGCACTATTTAACGCAATCACTGTAACCATGAAGCGTCCCTCCACTTGTTACTTCTTAGTTACACCTGTTGCTTACAATGATCAGGACACTCCAGTTTTATGGGTAAGCACTGACCTGCAGGTCTGAAAATTGAAATCCATATTTTCTGGAACACAATTTTTAATTTAGTATATTTTATATACTTTCAAAACCAAACAATTCAAAACCCACCATACAGAAAATGACTCACTTTGTTTCACTTAGCTCCTACAACCCTAAGCCCTTTCTTAATCCTGTTTAATTAGACTAAAGGTAATGGTGGCCTCAGTCAGACTTGAAGGATCTATTTGAGTGACCAAAATCTGCAATATCCTGCTACCAGGAAGGGCCTGTTTAGTAGAAAATTTTCTTGTCCTTGATGATTTAGCCATTCACCTTACATTGAAGGCTGGTCCAGATGCTAACTCCACATTGACTTTTCCTGTGTTCCTCTTTAAGAGAGAGATAATTAATCCAGTAATGTAAAGGAGAACCCACAGTAAAACATCTGTTAAATACACTTGGAGTACTAGAATTAGTATTCTTAATGTGCCAAAATTTTCTGTGCTCTCTTAAGATTCAGTATATATACCAGCTTCCCAATCTCCAAGCTCAAACCAAAGATATTTTTGAATTACCTCATATAATAACATCATCAAATTAAGGGTAATGGTAAGGGAAACCCATCATTCACAAATGAAATTTCCCAACCTGAAAAACTTCCTTTAATTAAAAAAATTAAAAAAAAACTGCATGGAAAGCAAGATTTTTTAAGGATTTATTTGAGAGAGAGAGTGGGGGAGGGGCAGAGGGAAAGAATCTCAAGCAGACTCCTTGCTGAGCACGGAGGACTTGGGGCTTGATTTCCCGGCCCTGAGATCATGACCTGAGCCAAAATCAAGTCGGACACTTAACCGACTGAGCCACTCAGGCACCCCAGAAAGCAAAATTTTATGTTAAGTAGGAGTTGTAAAAACAAGCAACTTGTGACTTAGATGTGCTGAAATGTTAAAGGATACTGATATCTGGCTACTTCCTGATGGAAGTGGGACCAAGGCAGTAATTTTTCATAAATAAACAAGATTAACTTATGTTAGAGCAAAAGAAATCTCATCAGAAAGTTTACTTTGGGTTCTGGCTAATTTGGGTGAGAGTGTGGGGGAAAAAAGCACCATACCAAGAAGGAAAAGCCGCCAGATATCTCTGCAATCTGGACCCACCACCCATTGTCCTGCCTCTTTAAATGGCCTGGAACAATGACCTCTGAGATCTTTTGACCTACAAAAGTGAATGGTTCCAATTCTGGCTTGTCATTGGTCCTTGTTACCTAAATTAAAGATTTTTACATCAAAAGTTATCCTAGAGCCCCCTGGTAAAGTATCAGACAACATAGTTTTTATGATATTTTAGGAAGCCGTATTAACATAGGCCCAGGTATGTTGTACCATTTGCATATGTCAGAATGAAGACCAGACATGTAAGAATGTTCTCATGTGGCCAAGTGATAATCTCACGAAAAGACTGGAGAATTATTTTTATAGGATGAATTCTGTTTGGAATGATTTTGACTATGCTTTTAAAAGCACTTAAAAATATATTTGCAGGGGTGCCTGGGTGGCTCAGTCGTTAAGCGTCTGCCTTCGGCTCAGGTCATGATCCCAGGGTCCTGGGATCAAGCCCCACATCGGGCTCCCTGCTTAGCGGGAATCCTGCTTCTCCCTCTCCCATTTGCCGTGTTTGTGTTCCCGCTCTTACTATGTCTCTCTCTGTCGAATAAATAAAATCTTTAAAAAATATATATATATATTTGCATATTTTTCTACAGACTTTTGAGCCCATGTATTTCTGAATATCCTGTTGGAATAATTTCATTGATTGTGTATTTTAGAAAAAAAATTCATTGGTCTCACATCTCTTGACAGTCATTTATGAGTAACACTCCTGATACAGTACTCAACTGCTATGTAGACAAGTGGTAAATGTCTCCATATTTTGACTGCCTGGAAAAGCACTATGTACATAGTTTGCAGGTCAACATGGAGACTTACGTATTTCATACATGTTAAAATTAACATGTATAGCATGTAAAAAAATGTTAATTAGCAATGTCCCCTCAGAGCTATCAGCGTTAAGGTTAGATTCTGCCAGTTGCCATCCAGGAGTTTTGAATCAGCTAAAATACCACTTAATTCATTTAAATGGAAACTTTGTTTTCCAGTGAAATAGTACCTGTTCAGTTTCCTTGTAGATCTCAGGGTCAGAAGAAAGGCTTTCTACCAGCTCTAAAATATTCAGGCTGTCTTTTACTGAATCTGGTCAGCTTTTTAAACAAGCAAGACAATAAGCTCCTATTTCTCATATCCTACAATACGCGGAATACACGTCTAATGATTCCAATTAAAAAAAAATAAACCTGGCAAGCAGATTGTTTTTTCTCCTTAGGAACATCATTGCTTTCTGGAGGCAGAAATGATTTTACTTTTGAAATCGAAGGTTAGAGATCCATGCAGTTTTGTGTCCTTGATGTACGCAAGTTACATACAACTTGCCTCTGCAGATAAACACAAATTTTGTGTGATTTTTAAAAATTATTTTGGAAGTGCAAAGACTAGCAAGGAAGATGTGATAAGTTTATTTTATATATTTCAAAATCTTGTGGATTTTTTTGTGGTATGGGCAGCAGGTAGTGATGAGTCTTACTATGAACGCCTTATACCATCCTCAACTCAGACTTTAAGTATCACTCACTGTTACCTAACGAACTAAAAGCAGTTAATGATTATTTGTTTGCTTCAGTGTCTGTAAGCTCCTCACTTGTTTTTCTTATAGTCCCCTTAGCACCTCTCCTGGTGCCTTACCATACAAAAAGTACTCAATAACTATTTGTTGGGTGAGTAATCAGCACATTTTCAAAACTCTGAATCTATCCAGATCTTCAAAGACAAAGAAAAAAAAGTCCTCTCCGCCAGTCCCTAGCCAATCGCAAATGTATTTCGATCTGTGAAGCTGATCCCAAGATGGAGGTTTGCACCCTAACCAGGGGGGAATTCGGACCTCACCTGGAAGGTGGCAACAGAATGCCAAAGGCACCCTCCCGCTGCTGCACACTTCCAGTCCTGCCTGCACTGGAATTGAGCAAAGCATGTGGGGGAAGATGAGGCATGGCTGAACCCTGTCATGGGGCCCCTTCTTTCCCTCACCTCCGCAGCACCACCCCACTGACCTCTGCTCCCCTCTGGGGCCACTGCTGCAGTCTGGAACCTCGACCTGCCAGGACTGTCTCGGGCCCAGGCCAGGTCCACCACTTTTGTCTTGTGACCCTCAGATGGTCCTGCTGTTCCTAACTGGCTGGGGTTTTTTTTTTTCCCAAAGAAGTAGGAAGTTCCAGCAGAAGATTGTCAAGAAAGGCATTCCTCTGGGGAGCTTGCCTTGAATTGGGAGAATCTAGGACAAATCCCTCAGGATGTTTTCAGGGCTGCTTTTTGTCCAGATCATTTGATGGTAATTATCTAAATGTTTATTAACTCGCCCCGGAAGAGCTTGTGTTGTCCCGGTTTACTGCTACCGCTCTACCAGGGTCCAGGTGGCGTGCGGCCTTGAGCTGCAGAGCTTAACTGCTTCAGGAGTAAAAGAGTCAAGTTTAGAGACAGACAATTTATATATAACAATCAAATGACTTATTAATAGAATCATCAACAGAGTAGTGAATTGTGTGAGTGTGAAATATTAAATCTCAATGTTAAACCCTTGTATTATGTAAGAACTATTACCTCTTTTTTAATTATTAAAATATTCTTTTAAGATCAGTACAGCACAAAGGAAGGAACAGGATTTTGGCCTGGACACAGGACATTTATTGTCAGTGAAACTGTAGTCAAGCTAACTCTTGTGAGTTGGTTTCTCATCTGTGAAAAGGAGATGATAAATCTACCTGATAGATTGATTTGAGATAATAGATACAAAACACCTGATAAAATGTTGGGCAGTAATAAACATCCAACAAATAATTATTACTCACTCCCTGCATTCATACTTCTTGTCACGTAATTCTCTCACACTCCTGATAACTTCTAGAATATCAGGTATTTAGGAGAAACAAGGTTAAAATGAACATCAAGAGTAGCCCTAAAGAAGAAGTTATACATAAAATATTACTTTCCTCAATATTTGAGTGACTGCTATGTGCCAGGCCATTCTAGGCGCTGGCGTTCATCAGCAAACAGACAAAATCGTTTACCTGATGTGGCTTACATTCCAGTTGGGGAAAACAACAAATAATAAAGGTAAAAAATACAGAATATTAGTGGTAAGTGCTAAGGATAAATAAAGGGAAAGGAGATGTTGTTTCT
This sequence comes from Neomonachus schauinslandi, assembly GCF_002201575.2. Lineage (NCBI taxonomy): Eukaryota > Metazoa > Chordata > Mammalia > Carnivora > Phocidae > Neomonachus > Neomonachus schauinslandi. The sequence continues at coordinate 29,381,671 of NC_058412.1, read as the reverse complement.
CAGACGTAAAAAGTAATACAATTTAAATTAATACAATTAATTAAAAGAGCAACACAAGGGGGGCCTGGCTGGCTCAGTTGGAAGAGCATGCTACTCTTGATCTTGGGGTCGTAAGTTTGAGACTTATGTTGGCTCTAGAGATTACCTAAATAAATAAGAACTTGAAAAAAAGAGCAACAGAAAAGAGCAATAAGTAATGAAGACATAATAGCAGAACTCATCACATCCCACCATACCATTTCACTCCCACCCCCCGTGTAGTAATAGCGTTATATATGTCTCTATTCTTGTTCATACAAGTATGTGTACACAAATACTGCGTGGAGTTTGTCTTATTCTACACGTTCTCTGCAACTTGCTTTTAAAATTTATATTTTGAGCAACTTACAAGCCTATACATACATAGATTTCTTTTAAATTCCTTAATATACACACATAAATAAAAAGATTTTTTGGTGGGTCTGTTTGCTTTAAATAAATGAGATAATACATGTCCTCTGCATCTTTTCTCACCCAAAAATATGTGATAGAAATTCCTTCAAGTCTATCTTATAGCTGCTATTTCATTCTTTTTAATGATGAATACTCTGATGATGATGTCTTAAACTTCTTCCATAATCAGTGGGCATTTACTACCAGATTTTCACTATTTTGGTAATTGTGCCTGTGCACATATTCATGACCATGATGGTTTCACTCCTACGGAATAGAGTCCCTGCAGTAGGATTGCTGGGTTGAGAGATACGTAGATTTAACATTTTTTAATAAGTATTAACAGATTGTTTCCCCAAAAGGCTGGAACAATTTATATTTTCATCAGTAAATGTACAGTATAAAAATGCCCTTTTTATACCCACAAGCAATAGCTTTTGTAGCATTTAAAAAAAAAATGAGAAGAAAAAAGACTGGTGGTGTGTACAGTGATTTCTCCATATTATTTTTTTTTCATTTTCCTGATTACTGTAAATCTGCATAACTTTTCATATGTTCTTTGGTTATTTGGATTTCACTCATAATTAAATTACCTTTGGTATTCGTTTTCTTTTGCTGTATAACAAATTACCACAAATTTAGCAGCTTAAAACAATACCCGTTTATTATTTCATAGTTATGTGGGTTAGAACTTGAAGTGGCCTTGACTGTGCCCTCTGTTTAGTGTCCGATAAAGTGTGTGCCAGGCTGGGCTCTTAACTAAAGGATCTGGGGGAAGAATTCACTTCCAGGCTCATTCATATTGTTGGCAGAATTTCAAACCTTGTAATTGTAGGACGGTTGTAGGATGGAGGTCTCTTGTTTCCTTGCTGGCTGTTAGCCAGAAGTTCTTCTCAGCTTTGAGAGGTTACTCTCCAGTCCTTGTATGTGACGCTACCCCCCACCCCTGCCATCTTCAAAGTTAGCAAGGATTCATCAGATCCTTCTCATACTTGACTGTGTTTTCTCTTCTGCTATCAGCCAGAGAAAACTCTCTTGCTTTTCAAAGGGCTCGTGTGCCTAGAGTAGGCCCACCCAGATAATTTCTGTATCTTAAGGTCTATTGGTTAGTAACCTTAAATAACTTCCACAAACTCCCTTTGCTTGGTAAATGTAGCGTTATCATGAGAGTAAACACCAGGAGCAAAGATCATGGGGGCTATCTTAGAATTCTGTCTACCACAAATATTCATATTTTTATTTATAGCTTTACGTTTATATCTTTCTGTTGTGTTTGCCTTTTTATTTTTTTATTTAACTAGTTCATAGGAGGTTTTTGTATATTACACATATATATTAAGCCTTTCTACTCTTGGTTGCAAACAGTTTTCCCAACTCTTGTAAGTTGTCTATTGACCACTAATAGTATTAAGTACTTTTCCCATAGAAAACTTAGCCATTTGGATTTCGCTTATAAGGTGAATTGCATTATTTGTATCTTTTTATTCACATTGTACGTTTTTAGTTATTTTTATTTTTCATTCACTTCATTTTTATTAATATTTTGCCCATATGTGCACTTTTTAAAAAAAATTGTAAGTGCTCTTTCTACATTATATGCAAACACTTCATCATATTATTTGCAAATTTTCTCCAAACTGTAATTTGTTTACCATATTTATAATACCTTTTCCCATTCAAAATTTTATATTAGTATATACTCAAGTATATTATTTTATAAAATATGGACATTTATAAATATATAAAAATTTCAAAGTATTCTGTATTAAGGCCTTCACCCCTGGGTGGCATGTGTAGTCTCCTAGAATGGCTTATGCATTTTATTCTTGGTTTTTATTGTTAGTGTTTTTTTTCACATTTGTCTTTACTCTTTACATTTGGAATTTGTTTTTGTATAGAATGCAAGCTATGGATCCAACTTTACTTTCTTCTGAGTGGGTTGCCAATTGTTCCAACACTTCTTATCAAATTATCTTTTTCCAATGAAACAAAATACCAACTTTGTCATATATTAATTTTTCATATATAATGAGATTTCTCAATATACTCTGCTTATAGTACTCTATATATGGCAATATTATGCATTTAATTACAGTGACTCTGTGTTTGCATACAAGGGCTTTATAAAATGGTCAGGCAGAGCTTTGTGTCACCCCACACTCCTGAACTACTGTTCTTTTTACTACCTTTCTTGGTTATTATCAGGCATTTGAAGTTTGTGATCATTTTATCCAATTAGCGGTTGAAACTGCATTAAATGTAAAGATTAATTTTGGGAAAATTGACATATGATATTGTCTTCTAAGAACGAACAAAATTGTATCATTTTCTGTTTGCTCAGATCCTGTCTATATCAGTAGGATTGAGATTTGAGACTTCTCTTCACTTAAGTCCTGTGTCTTTTTTTTTTTTTTTTTTTTTTTTACTAAATGTAGTCTTGTTCCTTAGTCTTTTGGTCATTATTGAGAATGGATTTTTTTCCATTTCCATTTCTAAAGGCTTATTATAAATAAAAAGCTTACTTTTGTGTGTGTGTGCTTACCTTGAATACAACACGTTTATTATATATACTTACTAAATTTTCTCATTAATTCCTGAAGTTTTCACTACAGTCTCTTGGGATTTTTAGAAATATGATGATGACAGTCACAAATGTAATGACACTCAAACTCACATAATCACAAAAATAACTTTTTTCCCAGTGTTTGAAAAATTCTTTTCTTCTCTAGAATCTTTATTGTCTAGAAACTCCATTATAGTGTTAAGTGATAATGGTGATAGCAGGCATCTCTGTGTGCTATTGATTTTAATTGAAATAGTTTGCGTATTTAGCTATTTTGAGTATTTGTGTTGCTATTTGGTAAATAATCTTATTTAAATAAATTCTTTCCTGTTTTACCAAGAGATTTTACTAGAAATAGCTGCTGAATTTTGTCAAATGCCTTTTCAGCTTCTTTTGATGTGTTTGGGTGTTACTGTCCTTTAATCTGGTGACTAGCTAGATTGTTTGTGGAGCTGCTGACGTTAAGCCATTCTTGTCTCCTTGGAATAAAACCTACTTGGTCATAATGTGTTATTCTGTCTTTTATAAATCAGTTTTCCAGTTGCTAATATTTTATTTAGAACTTCAGCATGCATATTCCTAAGTGAGATTGGTCTATGGGTTTCTTCAGTGGACTTTTTATTAGATGTAAAAAATTATGCAGGTTGACAAAATGTGAAACTAATCAGAAGGCTCACCCCCTAGCCAGTGAGAATGCAAATTTATTCAAACATGTTGGAGAACCATTGGGATGAATCTACAGAAGTGAACAGATGAAATCTAATAACTCTGTTTCTGGGCAGACATCCAATAAAATGCATACGTATGTACACCAAAAGATATATCCTAGAATGCTTATAGCACCATTATTAGTAATAGCTTCAAACCAGAAACTACCTAAAAGTCCATCTATTATAGAATGGATAAATACATTTTGGTATTCATGCAATGGAGTATTATACAGCAATGAGGATGAACAGTGTATAAGTACAAGCAACATATGGATGAATCTCAGAAACATTATGTTGAGCCTAAAAAGGCAGCTATAAAAGAATACTGTATGCTTTCCATTATATGAAGTACAAAAACGGGCAAACCTAATCTATGTTAACTGTTAGAAGTCAGGAGAGTGGTTATCTTCAGTGAGAGATAGGTAGGGGAGGACAGAGTGTCTGAAAGGGAGGGAGTCAGATGGTGACTTCTGCAGTGCTGGTAGTATTTTGTTTCTTTATCTGGGTGCTTGTTTATGTTGGATTGTTTAGTTCATGAAAATTCATCTAATTTTACACTTATATGTACACTTTTCTGTATGTATATTATACTTGAATAAAACATTTTTAGAAAGCAATACTTGTTTCATAGAATGAATTGGGGAGCTTTTCATCTTTTCCTACACTTTAGAATTGTTTAAATAAGAGATCATTGAAATTATATGTTAAAGATTAGATGAAACTTGGCTGAGAAATCTTTTGGTCCCGAGGCCGCAGATAGGATTTTTAATTGCTTTTCTAATATCTTTGGTTCAAAACATTCACTTCTTGGATTAATTCTGATAATTTATATTTTGTAGGAAATATTCCATTTCTTCTAGGTTTTCATATTTCTTTTCTATAGGTCTGTATTTTTATGTTTCTTGTAATTTCTTCTGTGCGTGGTATTATGGTTTTTATTCTTATTATCCAAGGATCATCTAAGTGTGTTTCTTAATTTTCAAAGAGTTCAAGAAAAGAAGTACTCATTTTTCACATTCAACTCCTCATGGCAAGTTGAAGGATGAGGAGAAAATTGAGGTGGATCAAGAATTTGCTCAGAATGCTGTCTGAAGATTTCTGCATCAGTAACTGAGGAGGTGTGTTACTCAGCTTCTCCATTTCCCTTACCTCACCTGGAAAAACAGGACACCAATTCTTTTTTCCCCTCTCCTTAAGTCTTGTTGCTTTACCCAAACATCTCTTTTTTTGTGTGTTACTTGGAGGAGTAATTTGGTTCCTGATACTATAGTCAGTGGACAGTTTCCACTAATTTAAACAGTCTTTCTAGGTACAAACATGTAAAACAAATGGCAAAGAATAATTAGGAATGAGTCATGGATATCAGCCACCTTGCCTTGCTTATTCCCAGTGTGTTTGGTCATTACTGGACTAATTTGTCTTCAATGTGCAGACGAACAAAGTGCAGCCCTGCCAATTTATGTTTTGCTTCTGTATCAGCAAGGAATGGAATTAGCTTTTAAGTTTGAGAAAACACAACAAATAACGGCCTAAAAAATAGAGGCTCAGTGTAAGGGAGTTGTTGGCATTGGTCCAACTGTTCAAAATGTCAAGAAGGGTCCAGGCCTCTTTTTATTCCTCTTCTGCCCTTCTTAGAGGATTGGATTTTCATCTATTGTTTGGTTTCAAGATGGCTCCCACAATAGCAGTCATGCTATCCAACCTCAAGGCAAGAAGAAGGTAAAAAATGGGGAAGGGTAGTACTAATTAGGACTTTTCTTCTTTTGACAGCAAAGGAAATCTGCCCAGTGGCCCTCCAGCAGATTTCTCCACGTATCTAACTGGCCACAACACTGCCTCCCTACATTTAATGGATGTTGAGAAAGTATCTCACTTTTCAGCTTCTATAGTAGAAGATGGCAGTGAGAAGTCAATTTCAAATGGATTTTGGGTTAAACCACAAATGTTCTCTTTCCCAAATGCCCCATTAGACAGGAATCTCTTTAATCACTCATTTCTGTTTTGCATTTTCCCTCATTTTTTCTCTCTCACCCTGATTATAAAAGATAATATATGTAATTTGTAGACACTGAGTCCTGATATCCTGACTCGAGAACAGTGCCTCAAATCACCTTCCAAATGAGACATTCACTTTTTCTATATGATATCTCAATCATTCTAATCTTGTTTGTTCATCCCTTTTTTGAATTCACTCACTCTCTGAAGAATGATCAAACAAACCCTCCTAAGTAGGCTTCCTTTCACACAAATCCTGAGGAACATTGTTGTCTTACATATAGCCTTGAGTTTGTCCCTAAGGTTAAGTTTTCTCTCAGTCGATGCATGACTCTTCTTGCATTCTTTCTACTCCAAGAGGATTATCTTTTATACCTTAGAAGAAATTGGTTTGTTTTCCTAAAGATGCTAAATAAAAACCTTAAGAAATGTCATAAAAAATAAACATCCTTAGGCATAAATTCTTTGGCCCAACCAGTACCAAAAAACGCCCTAAATTTCAACCTTCTGACATAAAAAATGTAGGCCTCCTTTGCTCTTTATAATGAAAGACCAAATTATGCTTCTGGCCAAGTGAAGTAACACACCAGATTTATCTCCCCCCTTTAAACAATAGAGGGGGGAAAAAACCCACGGTAGTTTTCATATATTGAACAACAGCCAGGACAAGGCAATAATTCCTGAGAAAGAGGAAAACAAGTTGTGGCCCTAGCTTACTGCCTAGAGTGTCCCTGACATGAGGTAAAACCTGGCAGAGCCTAGAGGTCTTTGTGAATTGAAGAGACAGAGTTCGGAGTTTGGTGAGTCCAAGATAGCTAGAGATTTCAGGACAGCATACTACAGGAAAGCTCTGGAGATCTGAACTGGGTCTTCCCCAAGTCTTCAGCTAAGTATTGATAAGTAAAAGCATATGAGGAGCCTATCAGAGGCTGAGGAAAGAATCACCTAATAGATAGGCAGAACAATCCTCTGATGTTACACAGGGTTGGGAATAGTTCATGTTTCCACCAGGCACAGTAGAATATATTATAAAGTTTGAGGCATTAGGTAGAGGACTCAGAAGGATATTATTGCCCATCACTGTGTAAAAATTCAGCCCTAGGTTAAAGGTTGCTTTGGCTCTGTCTTAAAGTTTAAAAGTAAGACATGAAAAGCTCAAATACACACACACACACACACACACACAAGAATATCTAGTTCCCAAAAAGGTAAAATTCATAATGTTTGGGATCCAATTATCTGGTATATGAAGGAGCAGGAAAACACACCCCAAATGAAGAGAAAATGTAATAAATTGAAAATAACCCAGAATTAACACATTTCATAGAATTAGTGTTGCAAGGTTCTTACACTATTTGTGAAGTAGTATAATATATAAATGTATACCATTGAATCTAAAGCAACCACTTAAAGAAACTATAGCTAATATATGTATATTTTAAATAAATACATATATATTTAAGATTTATTTATTTTAGAGAGGGGATAGGGGCAGAGGGAGATGGAAAGAGTCTTAAGAAGACTCCACGCTGAGTGCAGAGCCTGACGCAGGGCTTGATCTCATCACCCTGAGATCATGACCTGAGCCAAACCAAGATTTGGACGCTTAATTGTGCCACCCAGGTGCCCCTCAAAAAACTATAGCTAATAAGCCAAAAAAGGAGACAGAATAGAATAATAATAAAATAATTAATCCAAAAGAAGACAGGAAAAGGAAAAGGGGAATAAAGAACAAGTATGACAAATAGAAAACAAATAGCAAGGTGCTAGATTACTACATAAGTAATCACATTAAATGTAAATGGTGTAAACACCATAATTAAAAGGCAAGATTGACAAATTATATACAAATAATGAGACATTGCCTACATAAAACGCCGCATACAAGAAATCCACTTTAAACATAAAGGCTCAAATAAGTTAAAAGTAAAAAAAAAAAAATAAGTTAAAAGTAAAAGGATAGAAAAAGATGCCATAACAAAAGAAAGCCTCAGTGACTATATTAATATCAGACAAAACAGATTTCAGAGAACAGGGATAAAGGTTTATTTCATAATGATTAAGAGGTTAATTCATCAAGAGAACATAACAATCCTAAAAGTGTATGCACCTAATAACAGAGCTTCAAAATAAGTGGAGCAAAAACTGATAGAATGAAGGGAGAAATAGACAAATCTACAGTTATAGTTTTGGAGATTTCAATATTCCCCTCAATAACTGAGAGAAGAAGTAGACAGAAAGGCAATCAGGATATGGAAGACTTGGCTAACACTACCAACCTAATTAACATTTATAGAACATTCTACCCAACAACAGCAGAAAAACACTTTTTTTTTTCATGTGCCAAGAACATTTACCAAGATAGACCATATTCTGAGCCATAAAACATGTCTCAATAAATTAAAGAGGGTCCAAATCATACAAAGTATGTACACTGACCACAGTAAAATTAAATTAGAAGCCAATAAAAAAAGGTGTCTGGAAAATCCCCAAATATTTGGAAACTAAATAACACACTTCTTAATAACCAAAGGGTCAAAGGAAAATTAAAAAGTATTTTGCCTGGTAAGGATGTGGAACAAGAAATCTCATTCACTGATAGTGGGAAGGCAAATGGTACTGCTACTTTTGACAGACAGTTTGGCAGTTTCTTATAAAACTAGACCTGCTCTTAGCATACAATCCAGCAATAATGCTCCATGGTATTTACCCAACTGAGTTGAAAGGTTATAATCACAGAAAAACATGCAAATAGCAGCTTTATTCATAATTGCCAAAACTTAGAAGTAACTGAGATGTCCTTTGGTAGGCGAATGGATAAATAAATGGTGGTACATCCAGAAAATGGAATATTATTCAGCACTAAAAAGAAATGAATTGTCAAGCCATGAGAAGACATGGTGGAAATTTAAATGTATATTACTAAGTGAAAGATATGATTTCAATTATATGACGTTCTGGAAACTCTGGAGATACTAAAAAGATCAGTAGTTTTCAGGGACTTGGGAGAGGAAGGATGAATGGGCAGACCTCAGAGAATTTTTAGGGCATGAAACTATTTGTATGATACTATAATGGTGGATACATGTCATTATACATTTGTGCAAACCCATAAAATGTACAACACCAAGAGTGAACTCTAATGTAAATTGTGAGCTTTGGGTAATAATGATGTGTCAACGTAGGCTCATCTATTATAATAAATGTACCACCTGCTATGAGATCTTGGTAGTAGGGGAGGCTGCATATGTGTGTGTGTGGGGAGGGGGGCGGCGTGGGGGGCTGGGCAGGGAGTATATAAGAAATTTCTGTACTTTCTGGTCAATTTCACCGTGAGCCTAAAACTGTTCTAAAAAGTAAAGTCTATTGAAAATATTGGGGAAAATATTTTGAGTTGAATGAAAACAAAAACACAACATACTAAAATTTGTGGGATGTAACTAAAGAGTGCTCAGAGGGAAATTTATAGCACTAAACTATATGAGAAAAGAAGAAAGCTTTCAATTCAATGACCTCAGCTTTCACATTAAGAAACTAGACAAAGAAGAGTAAAATAAACCCAAAGTCAGCTGAACAAAGGAATGAAAAAGATAAAAGCAGAAATCAATAAAATGTAAAACAGAAAAACAAAAGAGAAAGTCAATGAAAAGCTGTATTTTTTAGAAGACGAATAAAATGAAGGCTAATCTTGTAGATTCTGCAGACAAGCTCCTGTCCACATAGGTGGAGGAGGGGACTTGCAATGCCTTCTCACACCCAAGAAACATGACAAAAGAGGTCTCTGGGTAATGAGAAATACCCACTACCATCCCATATGCAGGTGGCGATCTGCTTCCAAAATTAAGTAAGATCTGTGTTCTTCAGTGAGGGAAAAATATAGGATTTCTTTCTTCATCCAGGAAACTTGTTCTTACCTAGTCCTTTGAGAAGTTTCTATATATACTTGCAAGCTCGGAAACAGTATTTCTTTAAATAATTCTATATTTCTGACTTCACATTTTAGACATCCTTTTTTCATCCTCATCCTCATTCTTATTCAGAATTTGTAAATTTGAGATTTCTTCATCGCTTCACTTTATTTCGTTCCATGGTTTTTTAGCTTATTGGCTTTCTGTTTCCTTCTGTAGGTAGCAAACCTTAAATAACTGATGTTTTTTCCAAAATATTGGTGCATGATTTTATTGCATTTACTTAAATTATGTTGTATTTACTTAAATGATTTTTTTTTTTTTTTTTGAGGCAGACTTGGGTTTAAACCTGCTGTTTATCTGATATGTGATGCCGGGACAAGACAGTCTCTGAGTCTTTACTTTCCCCTCTAAAATATGGTGCCTTCATGTCTATTATCCCAGTTAAGTCCCTCAAAGATGGTGCCAGGCATGTATGGAAACCCCTCAGGAGGGCCAGCTTCTCAGCTCTCTTTCTCCTCATCTCCACCCCAGCAAACCTAGGGCAGCTGCTAACAGGGCCTACGTAGCCTGCTGCAAGAAACTGCATGGTGGAGAATTCTGGACCTGGTAACCAAAAGCAACACATTACAAAGACCTCTTGGTTTAAAAACATTCATAACCTGAATCTTTCCAGGTGATTTATTTAGAAACCTCATTAGAAAAGGAGTCAAACTAAAAACGAATTTTCTCCATTCCTAATTTTTCCCAGAAAATGAGATTTATTTAAAAGAATTTGTGGGCAATGCCATACTTAGGAGGAAAAGCTAAGAAAGCTCCCTTTTAATTCCCCAAGTGTGCTTTTCAAGATGCAGCTTTGCTCTTTAAACTATGGAGGTGAGTAGATCCCAACGGGGAGAGCTGCCTCTGCCGCATCCCTCTGCCGTGGGCGACGTCACTAATTGATTTTAGCATCTCTTTCTTCAAGGGCCCTTGGCCTCACTCTCTCTTCGTATGCTTCTTTGGGCAGTCATTACTACTGGTGCAAAACCTATGCGCCACCCCAGCCCAGGCTTTCCGGGTACCAAGCCAGTGTGGTGAAGTGTGATTGCAAGCATCCATAGATCTCAAGAGAGAATTCTTTGTTCGGCACTTTACGCTTTAGTAAGAAAGAGTTCCTCTTTCTGGCAGATCATATGTAGCGGGGGACTGGGGTAGGCCTTGGCACTGTTGTGGGTGTGCAGGATCCGGGGCGACCAGAAACCTCCTGGGAGGGATGTTGTGGTAGGAAGGGCTTTGGAGGGCATTTGGAAAAAACAGCCGCTGTCTGGGGGCTAGTAGTCCGCACGTAGCAAGAATTATGGCCACGGCTGGGGGCGGTGTTTGCGGCCCTGCAATAGGTTCGACAGCTACAGACACAACCGACCCTACTGGGTTAGACAGCCTACTACACAGTCAGGCCCTCGTGTCCCACAGGACCTCAAAATGAAAGGGGCCAGATGACGGGCAACGTGGGTGGCAGGACACCAATTCCAGAGGGCAGTGGATTCTCTTTATCAGCTGCAGTTCAACCCCAAGGAGGGGCCAGGTGGAAAGTTAAGTCCTAGGCTTGCTAGCACACTTGGTGCCACGTTGGGACTTTGTCACTGACGTCTGTGATTGGCTTTGCTCTTGTCCCCAGGATTCCCCTAGGCCTCCTCAGCCCGGAGGAAGGCAGGCAATCGTCGGAACAGTAGCTAATCATTCAGTGGCATGGGCTGAGTTAGCCTCGCTGCCATACTGCAGGACCCAGCATCTTTGGGGTCTTGAGGTATGCCTCAGGACTGCTACTGAACACGCCTGTGGTCCAGCCAGGACCCTCTTGGCTGCTGGCCATGTGGGCATCCCTCCCTTCCCCCTGAGGCTGCCACAGCTCCAGCATTTTGTGTCCGGGATCAGAACAACTCCCAGATGAAAAGGCTGATTTTTCACATTGGGATAATGATGCCTCTCTGCAGAGGGAAACAGGCCTGTGGGTGTTCCAGGCCTTGCATTTAGGTCAGAGGAGCTGGAAAGGTCCCCCATGGTTTCCACATGATGGTTGTCTCCTGGTTCGATGAGGGTATTCTCTTAGGAGAAAACCAAATTGCACTGCCGCTTTGCCCTTTAGAAATTTCTGTCTGCTCATTTATTTTGCTTGGTGTGTATCTTAGACGGTCATTACCACAGTGGTTTGTGCCTTTGACTTGTCCCCGTTCCCTCCTTGGCTTTAAAATGCCACACAACCCCCCTACTGAGGTCGGAAAGAAACTCCCTTTCACCGGGATTTCAAGGACAACTTGTAGAGCATTAGGATAATTGAAAAAATTGATATCGTAATATCAGGATACAGGTTTACGGATGCCTTGGGAATGTCAGACTAACAACAATTATATTGATTTTGGATCTTGTTTTGGTGTTTGCACAGTTTCCATGGCTTCCAGACCTTTTCCCATTTCCGTGCCCTGGGCAGTCATGTAAAGGCTCTTTGTTGAGAACCCAGATTCAAATTTGCCATTAACCTGAATACACCCTGCTCACCTCAACCAAGTGTGAAACTAGAGGAGTCACAGAAAGAAGCTATTCAGCTGGAATTGTACTTTTTATAAGAAAGTCTCAGCTGCCAAGCCGAGTATAGCATTTGCTTACTTGGGCAGCTTAGTGCCTGCAGGCCCAGTTTGTGTAAGAGGGATGGCAGGGGGTAAAGCTAAGCTCAGTATTTTTCAATTATAGGACAAGAAAGAAGGAAGGAAGAAAGGAAGAGAGGGAGGGAGAAAGGAAGGAAGGAAAAAGAGAAAGAGAAGAAAGAAAAGAAAGAGGAAGGAAGGAACAAAAGAAGGAAAGAAGTAAGGAAGGAAGGAGAAAAGGAAGGAAGGAAAAAAGAAAAAAGAAAAGAAAGAGGAAGGAAGGAAGGGAGGAAGGAAAGAGAGGAAGGAAAGAAGAAAAGAAAGGAAGAAAGAGGAAGCTAGGCAGGCTGGCAGGCATGCATTAAAATTGTGGTATTTCAACCTTATTTGTTTTCCATGTGGATGGTTATTTAAATAGTCCATTTCTCCTCAGTCAGACCTTCATACTAAAAACGGAAGTGGATCCCAGCAGCGTTTCTGCTTCCCTGACAGTGTGAACAGTTTTCAAAGGCTACTGCCTATAAACAAGTAGCCTAAGTGTAGCCATCGAGGTGGAGAGAAGTGAACGTCTTAGAGAGACCGCCATTGGTTTTCTGGGGTAAAGTGTCTAAACAAAGCAAAGGGAGACTGTGTTGCTGGAAGACTTTTATTCAGCCTGGAGTTGGTTTTCCCAACATAGGAACTCGTGGACATGCAGTCACTAGCATTCCAGACAACTGGACCATTCTGGGAACTTCGAGAGGTTATTAACTGCAAGGTGGTCAGATAGAACAATGTGAGCGCTGGTGCCCAGCCAGCCACATCGGCATGGTCTCCTGGGTGGCCCTGCAGCCTTCAGGAGGCTGCTGCAGGGGGTCAGTCCCTAATGGGTAGGAAGTTTCACTCTTTTCCCTCTCTGCAGGGTTGTTGAACACTTTCCAGATGAAGATCGTTCTGGAGGAGGGTGCAGTGAGAGAGCTGCCTGCTTTTACTGTCCTGTTCCTGTCCCTCCTCCCCTTTTTGAGGCTCTGCTGTCTCCCTGACCCTGGGGTTCATGAGTTACTCCAGTTTCCTTCCCAAAACTCCCCTCTGCTTGAGCTGCTGTGAATGGAGTTTCTGTTACTTGCCACCGAGAGAGCTTTAACCAGTGGAGCCTCCCATGGACTGGCCCCTGCCTCTCTCCCCAGCTTCCTTTCCTGACACCTCACATTTCATGCTGTCACTGTGTCGTGCCTCCTCGTCTGTGCTCCTATCTTTCCCTCTGCTGGGACATCTTCTCCATCTTTCTTTGTCTGGCTGAAACAGACACACCCACCTCAGGAAGCCTTCCCAAGTGTGCCTGTCACCTCCCCTATCAGTCAGATGTTCACTGCTTATCTGTGTGTCTCCCACTCTAGCCTCTAAGCTCCTTGGACGGGGACCAGGTCTTCTCCATCTGTACCCCAGGGTCTATTACAATGCCTGGTACATAATAGGTATTTGTTTGTTGAAAGAAACTTGGAAACGTAAACAGAAAAATGGGTTTTCATTTCTGCAGAAGTGAGAGCGGAAAGTGAGGAAGAGAGTTACCCTGTGGGTAGATACCCAGAGAGGATTCTGGTCCCAGAAAAAGAGTGCTTGTAATGTAACGTAGTAAACCTCAGAGGGGCATTCTAAAGAGTGGTGCAGCGTGGATGGAATTAGATCCTCTTTTTCTCTTGCCATCATACCCTGTTTCTCTCTTCCCGAAACATCTCTGCCTCCCATTCCGCCAGTGCCATTGTATTAGGGGTTGGCACTGTTGGGTGACTTAGATTTAAAGTTCTCATTCCCTGTGGTCCATGTCCCTCATGACATGTATGAATGGTGTCGGCTAATGAGGGACTAAGGAGGTTGCTGGGAAATGAGTGGGTCAGGACCCTGAATCCAGAGAGCCTAAGTCTATCTGAGCAAGTCGGAGAGGGCTCCAAAGAGGAGGTGGCATTTGGACTGAGACTTGAAGGATAATTAGGAGTTTAACAAGAGGATGGGGAGCCCAATGTGTTCGAGGAGCTGCAGGGACTCTGGACAATAGGTTAAAATTACTCATCTTAGTGAGGGCAAGGTGTGGGGCGCCTGGGTGGCTCAGCCGGTGAAGCGTCTGCCTTCGGCTCAGGTCATGATCCCAGACTCCCGGGATCGAGTCCTGCATCGGGCTCCCTGCTCAGTGCGGAGCCTGCTTCTCCCTCTCCTACCCCCCTTCCCCCGCCCACCGCTCATGCTCTCTCACTCACTCTTTCTCTCTCAAATAAAGTCTTTAAAAAAAAAAAAGTGAGGGCAAGATGACTGTCCAGAGAATCAAGGGGGATGATGGGGGGAAGTGCAGTGTGCCTTGGACGTTTAACAGACTCTTCACTTTGTACATTTAATAGATCCTGCGAGTATGCTTTGCAGAATTATACATATACTTTAAATTGTCAAGCTTACTAGAGGACCTTCTGTGCAGCTACCATTAACAAGAAGCAAAGTGGTTAAGTATATAGACCCCGGAGTCAGATTGTCTGGGTTTAATTCCCAGATCTGCCTCTACCAGCTCTGTTACCTGGGGCAAGTTACTCGACACCTCCGTGCCTTGGTTGCATGATCTGTAAAATGAGAACAATAGTACCTCTCTCAGCAAGTCCTAGGGATAAGATAAGTGAGTTAATACACGAGAAGCCCTCAGAAGAGTGCCCCGCGTGCAGCAAACACTCACTGCCAGGCCCTAGTATGATTTCATTTCTCATGAGGTTGTTTGCAATCACCAGCCGTGCACTTAGTGCATGATCCCATGGTAATAATTACATGATTTTAGGTGTTCATTTGGTGTTGTTTCCCACTGGACCGTGAATTCCTCAAAGGCATTAGTTGAATAAATGTCTCTTTCCAAAGTAATTGAATTCGTGCTTTCAAGCATATTTCCTACTTACTACATTTTTGTGTTGGTAATCCAAGGGGAGAACTTTTCTTAGGATTGTGAGGGAGAAATAAGATTAGCTGGAAACTCCTCCATGAGGCTGGAAAATCCTTGCACACAGAAGCATTGTCTTCTGTGTAAACCCATGCCAGCTCCTTGAGACTGTTGGTGGAAAACTTGCTTCATGGAGGTTTTGTCCTGCTCAAAAGAGTTTAAAGAGCCCGGAGAAGTAAGAAATATCCGAACCTTCAACCTTGTCCGTTTGGCTGGACATTTTTTAGCAGAGCCTTGTTACAAAACTTTTAGCAAAGAAACTTCTTTCAAAGGGCTCTAACTCCTGAGAGGTGGGAAAATAAAGTTGAGTGGAGTTTAGACACCCTATGCACCCAGAGAAGCTGGCCCAGTGCTCCTTGTCTGCTTGTTTTGGTTGCCTGGGAGGAGAAAGGGCACAGAGGAGCTTTTCTGCTGAGACCACGGAATGAAAGTTAGAGTTGCCTTAGGAGATTGGCTCTGAGTGTGCAGGACCCAGAGGGCTCTGCAAAGGCTGGACCATAGCCCACACAGGACAGACCAGGTGCGTGCGTGTGTGCGTGTGTGTGGGTGTGTGTGTGTAACATAGGGATGGAGGTGGGGGTGGGGCTTCTGACCCCCCAGGAAGGCGGTCAGATGAGTCATCTGGAAGACAGAGATCTGAATTGTGGTTCTGTCCCTTTGCATCTGCATGACCTTCCACTGGCCTGGTTTTCCTTTTTTTGCCATTGGACGATGGTTTGAGGTGGATTGTGTCTAAAGTTCTGTTTCTAGCGTTCAGATTCTGGCTCTGCCTCAGCACTGTTGGGCACAGTTTGGGTTGAGAAAGGCAGCATTTCTGTCCATGCTCCCCACGTCACCCATCAGCACCAGGACCCTTATCTCCAGACTGCTCTGTGCAACCCTGACCTGACCCAGGCCCACTGCCATGCCAGCCTCCCTGCTGCAGGGTGGGGCACTCCTCTCCGTAGCCAGCGAGCTCCCAGAAGCTTCAGCCCTTTCTTGCCCCCCGCCCCCCCACCCCCGGCTCATCTGCAACCTCCAAGGGGAGGCTGTTGATTTTCAGCCCTTGATTTTCAGGCCTAGGATGGGAGAGGCCCGCTCCTCTCCCCCTTTCCCTTTCTAATCTCCCTCCTTCCTTCCACAAAGTCCCCAGCTCCCCTGAAGAGCTGACCTCAGGCCTTCGTCCTGATCACGGCTGTCTTCTCCCAGCTGGATCACTTCTCGTTCACTGAAGGTGGTGAAGCTTGGCTCACTTCTGCTCTCTCCATCCCAATTCCCTTTGCCGTCTGTGGTGACTTGGACATCCTCAGACAACTCTGGCGACGCCACAGCCTCCAGGCGCGTCAACTACCGCACCTCTGGTGCTCCTTTCCTCCACACACACACTCAGGTATTAGCTGACAGCATGTACACGATGGGCCCATTTAGAGAGGTTTCATGTATCTTTAAAACTGTGATACCTGTAACTAGAGCGACCATATAATTTATTTTCCAGACGGGGACAATTTTGTGAATGAAAGAGGACACCGAAATAATTAAGATTATACTACTTTTGGAAATATTTACTTATTGATGACAAGTTGGCTTTTGTATTAAGGCACCTTACTTTTTGAATATAAAATAATCATATTCAAAAGATATTTTCCAAAATAAATTTTCCTTCAAACAGTTAAAAAAACTTATATGTGTACATTGAAGAGACATTGAAAAAAACTCTTTTGTACTGATTCTCTGCATATTCAAAACCATAGGCAGAATAATTTCTCCTTGTACTTACTTAAGTTCTTTAATTAGTTTCTTAGCTGAATCTCTCACTAGTAGTGTGTGTCACTGGCATCTTTATAAAGAACTTCTTTTCTGAAAATAGTTTTTGTATTTTGAGGTTTTTGAACAAATCGCAAATTGCGATCGCTTTTAAAGTAAAATGTATGGTTAATGAATTTGAAATTGCTGACACCTTTAATGGATTCTTCTCTGTAGACGTCAATATTTTTAGTTGATAATACACTCTCCAGGTACTGAGAAATTTGGTAAGCTTGGGGCAAATTCTGCTAAATGGATGATACCTTCCAATTGTTTATGTAGATATTTTGTCCCAAGTATTGACACAGGTGTTACCTTTTGCCTCCATTCACAGCAGCATCCTTTTTTTAAAAGATTTTATTTATTTATTTATTTGACAGAGAGAGACACAGCAAGAGAGGGAACACAAGATGGGGGCAGAGGGAGAGGGAGAAGCAGGCCTCCCGTGGAGCAGGGAGCCCGACGCGGGGCTCGATCCCAGGACCCCGAGACCATGACCTGAGCCGAAGGCAGACGCCCAACGACTGAGCCACCCAGGCGCCCCACACAGCAGCATCCTTTAACACACACTTTTACAAAACACGATTTCTCAAGTAAGTCATCTTTATTAATGATTCTTTTGAACACCCCCCCAGCACACACAGATTTCATATCCTAATAGATGAATCCTTGGCAGAGCTGGAAGTAAAAAGTAGAGCTCAACTAAACCCCATCCCGGCTTATTTTAATGCAGCTATTAATGATAATATCTGGTTAACACATGACAAATGCGGCACAGTGCTAAAGCTGGGTGGGACCCAGGAGAGCAGGCCTGACAGGAGGGGCTCTCCTATCACACCGACCCGTCCGAAGTAGCTCCGTGGACCTCCATCCGTGCTAGCCCGGCGGTATTGCCAGGGGGCTCTGCTCGGGCTCCTGCCCCACAGACCCAGATCCCACAGCTATTGGAATGGGCCTGCCGACCAGCATTGTGGTCTCCCAAGGGATTCTGGGCCAGATCCCCTTGGTCCTCTAGGGCCGTTCCTAGACTGCTCCTAAAGCTACGGGAGGCAGGTACACAGTGATTCAGATAATAGAGAAGAGGGAGGTGAATCAGGAGTGGCCATGTCGCTGCCACATTTTCTCTGCACCCGGTGGCTGTGTTGTTACTGTGGGCCAGGACTGAGTGCAGAGCAGGTAGCTCCGGGGAACAGGAAGAGCAGAGGGCGGTCCTGCCACACAGCCTGTGAACACTCTCCATGACACGCTCAGAATGCCGTCCTTTAAAACATTTAATTAAGCAATTCCTGTATGGTCGTCATAAAAATGAAATTTGTTGAGGGTTACAGAATCCTAATTAGAAATAAAAAAGGAAAAAAAAAAACTTCACAAAAACTCTAGTTAAGCCTGGCATAAGTCCTGCACTCTAGTCTGAACATTTATTTTGAAAACAGTCGTCAAAATGCACATCTCCAGAACCCTCAAAATGATGTATCGTTTTGCCTCATTCTATAAACCTACGATCATCTTTCTCACTCCAAGTTTTGAAGTCTGCAGAACCACACTGGTGAAGAATAGGAAGAGCGCATGTGGGCGCCCAGCCCCACGCACCCTGCTGCCCCATAAAGCGTCGGGGGCTGTGCCAGAGCCAGTCGGGAGAGCGGCATGGGCTGGGGCTTTACCTGCTCGGAATTCAGTTCCGAGGCTGTGAGTTGAACTCTGTGCAAATGTTCTGGATGACCCTGGGGACAATTCTGTACAGGCTGTCAAACTCATCTACAAAGAAGGCGTGGTCTTCAGCAGGGTGAGTGGCTATGACTTCCAGCTCGTCCTGGGCAGCCCATGCGACGCCTATCGCGTAGGTGATCACTCCTGTGGGGACAAAGGTTAGATGAAGCCAGTGTGCCCAAGGAGAGGTACTGCACGTGAACACTTGCCTTTCTGTTGCTCTGTTGGCGCTTGTGTTGGGATGCAAACAAACTCAAAATCAGAAATGCTCCCCAAAGCATAAGCACCTGCTATACACCAACAGTAACAGAATTGATAGAGTTGCTATCTCATAGGAGTTTATAATCTTTGGGAGGAAGAAAACCCAGACAAAATGGAGTAAATAAATACGATTTTCATGTCCACGGGCAGTAGAAGGGATGATATTTTGGGACAAGTGAAACTTGATGCCATGCAGATGACATCACAATGCACATGCCTGCTCTACCTGTGTGTAGAACCAAACAAAATCTCAGAGAGTTTTATTTGTTTACTTATTTTTTAAAAGATTTTATTTTTTTTAAAGGACTCTCCATACCCAATGTGGGGCTCCAACTCACAACCCCGAAATCAAGAGTCTCATGCTCCCCTGACTGAGCCAGCCAGGCTCCCCTCGGTTTTATTTTATTTTATAATTTTTTTAAAGATTGATTTATTTATTTTATGGGAGGAGGGGCAGAGGGAGAGAGAAACTCTAAGCAGACTCCACGCTGAGCACGGAGTCCAATATGGCGCTCGATCTCATGACCCGGAGATCATCACCTGAGCTGAAACCAAGAGTCGGACACTTAACAGACTGCACCACCCAGGCGCCCCTCCCCTCAGTTTTAAATGCATCAAAAGTCAGGTCAAGATCTTCCTAACCTAAAACAGTGGAATCGAATTACTTTAGGCTTGAAGGTGACTTTACAAGCCATAAAATGCAATCTCGTTCCCAGTGTAGAAACCCTTGCACAAGGACCCAGAGAGAGGGTGACCCAGCATCTGCTCCATCACTGACATGAAGAAAGGTTTTCAAGTTAAGGGAGTGACCAGCCGTGCTGAATGCTGCAGGAGGTCACGTGAGATTAAAACAAAGTGCTCGCTGGATTTAGAAAAAACCAAGACATTGGTAGCTTGGTGAGAGCAGTTTCGGGGGCACAGATGCCAAAGGAACCAAATGAGCTGCTGTGTGTTGAGAGTGAAAAAAGCAATGAAGATGTGGGCGTGCAGCACATAGAGCTAACCCTTTCCAGAAGTTTGGCTGTAAAGAGAAAGGAAGGGGAGCAGAACGTGGTGTCAGAGTTTGTTTTTGTTTTTTTGGGAGGGATCCAGCATGTCTAGATGCAAATGGGAAAGAGTGCAGGGGGACCAAAGCTGCAGGACTGCAGTGGGGAGCAAGAGGCCAGAGGGAGGAGAGGACAGACTCAGAGACTAGGCATCTATTCTCAGTGGGGAAGCTGGGAGACTGGTGGGTGGTTCTTGATTGGGGTTGGGGGCGGCTGGCCAGCAGGGGATTGACCTTACTCTACAAAAGCCTGTTCCCAGGCCTGGCATGGGAGGCTGGCAGAGTGGGGTCAGCTACGTGGCCATGAAACAGAGGGAAGAGCCGGGGTGTGGCCTTCCTGCCCAGCCACCCGTGGCATCCCATGCCACCATGTCCAGCATCTCCCCAGTGCCCTGTTCTGCTGATCGGAGAGCAATCCACACCTCACATGGTTCTGGCCCTAAGCTGCTTTTCAACTTTTCTCTGCATATTGTCTACATTGTTGTCTACGAACGTGAGCATTGGGCTTAAACATGCTGCCCAGCGGCAGTGGGAACAGATTTGCTGCAGAACATGGCTTAGACGGACTAAGCCCTCGTTTTTGCACAAAGATTGAAAGGCTGCCCCCCAATAAAGACAACACAAACAGTATTCAAAATTTAGCTTTTCGGATCCTTGAGTCTACCCTCTTGGGAACCTTCTACTAGCAATTCTGACAGATGGTCAGCCAGCCCTGCTGTGGACACTTCTAGGGACACAATGCTCATTGTCTCCATGTAATTGGCATCTATTGGTCCTAGTTCTTTAAAGCTTCCCAGGACATCTCCCTCAGTCTTCACTTCTCCTGATGAGGAGGCCAAGGATAGCCTTTGGGTGAGGCCAATGGAAGTCCACTTAGAAAAATAAGTAAGAGTGGGGCTGACCGTGAGCTGGAGACAGATGTTTGGACATAGCAGGAGAGCCCTGGGCTTGTAGTCAAGAGCTGGCCCACCAGGCTCTGCCCACTCACTTTGGAACTTTTAGTAGGTTCCTTCTGAGCCTTCAACCATCTCCACTCTGTGGGCATGAGCCCAAGGGATGCTGTGACTGCTGGCGCGCAGGCCATCCCCCACCTTGCCGTTGTGAGTCTGCCCCACAGGCTCTACAAGGGTGAATCACTGCTTGAACCTGCTGTCGGCTTACTCTGGTTTCCAGAAAGCAGAACTGCTGGTCCATTAAGGCTCGTTTGTTTTTACCCCTCCTTGTTTAGGGAAGGATTCAAAGCAGCTTTAAAGAATACTGAAAATCCTGCAAACTAACAGAAATTAAATGCAGGCACAGAAGCGAGCCACCCTGGCCCCAAGTGAGTCTTGTACACTAACACTTATCTATGGGTCGTGGGTGTTCACTGACAACTTGGTTTACTTTTATTATCGTTACTATTATTATTATCATTGGGGGTTTTCTTCAGGTTGTTTGTATTTTCATGGTATTTTATGGTACTTTTGAAAATGGTGATTAAACATTGATTCTGTGGAAAAAGGCGTTAAATGTGACTGATTTTCTAAGCATTTACAAAAATATTTTTGCTCATTTTTCATGGTTTTAAACTCTCTGTTGCTCTCTTACAAATTTTTACTTGGAAATATCTCTTTAAATACTTTGGATGAAAATTCCTTTGAGGTCTCCTCAAAACCCCCAACATCTGGCTAGCAGTTGCTTACAAAAAATAGTACTTTTCTTTTAAAACGCTAGTTTTCTTCAAATTTCTAACACAATTTGGTGGTCTTCAGTAGAGATTACAATAATGAGTCAAATTCCTTTTCAGTGTGTTACACCTTCGTGTGTAAGGCCTCAGAGCGTCGGACGTAAAGGAGAGGGCTGATGTTCCCGGTCACCTGTAGGCCTGGGGTTTGCCACGACACTTTGGAAACCACCTCGGGGCTCCCCGCCTTTCTCCTTTGCTGCTCAGCGAGGCTAGTCGTGTTTAACAACACCCCTAATGTGTTCCCTGTGGTTTTGAGCATTTTATTACATGGTCGACAAAACCAGAGCCTAAGAAGACGGCCCCTTCCTTGTCCCACTGGCCCACCATGCCCCCGAGATGCTCAGCAAGACCAACTTACCCTTGTGATGGGCAACCATGGCCGGTATTCGGACGTCGTCGTAGGACCTCCCATCAGTGATGAGGATCATTAACTTCCTCTTGTTGGGCTTGGACTTCTTGAAGAGCTGTTCCAGGGCGTAGTTTATGGCGGTCCCTGTGCTGGTCCCACCGCTCCAGTAGCCCACCCTACTGATGGCACTGAGGACGTCGGAGCTGGTGGTGTAATCTTCAAACCCAAATTCCAGGCGCTGTTCGTAGGTGTACTGCACAGCCCCGATCCGCGTGTCTGTTTCTGAAATCTCAAACGCTTTGGTGATGTTGGCCACAAACTGGAGAACTGTGCGGAAGTTGCTCGTGCCCACGCTGCTGGAGCCGTCGATGAGAAAGCCGATGTCGGCGGAGTTCCAGCAGGTCTTGCTGCAGGCCAGGCGGTCAGTGTCACAGACCCGCTTCAGCAGGGGCTGCACAATCTTGTGGAGGCTGAACCAGCTCTGCACACTGAGCGAGTAGAAGCCGTTCGTTCTGCACACCGCCTGCAAGACAGAGGGGAGGGGTACTCGCCAGCTCGGGTGTCGAACTCTCCAGGCGGTCACCATGACCCCGACCGCCAGGGCAGGCAAAGAAAGAAGCAGACAGACTCTTGTTTTCTGCACTCTTCTTCCTACAGCTCTTTCTCTACCTCGGTCCACCCGGTCAGATGCCCACTGGGGTCAGCCCTGGACTCACTCCTACTCCCTCGGCTGGGTCTCTGCTTTAGGGGAGAGCCATCGGTGAAGCAAATCCTTCAAGAGAGAGGTGAATCACTGGTTTCAGCTTCATATTTATGCCTCTCTGGGCCCCTCGGTTCATTTGTACGGGCAGCTGTCCATAAGATTGGCACTGGTGGGCACCAACATCTGAGAGGATTAAAGAAAGCTTTTGTTCTGATCGGGAAAACAAGACACATGAGAAATAGCTAGAGGAGCGTTTCCAGAGCGGCCCTGCGCCCAGCAACAAGGGGTCCCACACATACGTCAGGAGTCACACTAGATGTTCTTGAGAGATTCGCTCATAAACCCCCATCCTAACCCCACAAGGTGGATCTAACCCCCCTTCATGAAGGAAACGGGGGGCCAGCTGTGAAGGGACATCCTTGAGTCCCCGAGACTGGAACACAAATCTCTCTGCCTTCAAAACCCCAGCTCTGTCCTCCAGACAACCCTGCCTCCAGACAAATGAATATTTATTGACTTGTGCCCAAGTTTGTTCCAGAAAAAACAAGGCAGCTGCAAATAAACATGGATCAACCTGGCCTGTGTGCTCCTGGAAGGGACCAGGCTTGTGTTCCTAAAGTGAAGCGTTTTCTCCTTGCCGCTGTCTCTCCGGGGGTCACAGGGAGAGTCACAGACCTGGTGACTATACATGAAGTTCTAGAATTGACAATTTATTTTAAAACAAGAAATGACTTTAAAATGTCCTAGGAAATACTTTTAATGGGTTGCAAAAACCTAAAAGAGTTTTATAAATCTTTCCATAGCCTAGGTGGTATTTGAGATGAGTGTCCCAGCTGAGCTGAGTTCTAGCCAATGGACAGAGTGGGGGGAGTCCCACCAGGCACTGGCTGAGGTTATGGAGGGAGAAGGCGGTGGTGCTGGGCATGGGCAGGAGACACCGGGCGTGTCAGGACCACACTCCAGAGGGCCTCAAGAGTAATGGGGGACAATGAAGGGTTTGGAGCAGGGCCCCATAAAACTGGAAGAGCTCATCATCAACATGAGTGGGCTTCACTGTGAAATGTACACCAAACTGGGGAGCCCAGACAGGGAGACAGACGCCCTAGGGAGGTGGCACTGGGAGTTGATAAGGCCTCCTGGGATGACTCTGGGCCTCTGGGACAGCTGTGGGGCCCTTCATGTGAAGTCTAGAGGAGGAACGAATTTGGTGGGAAAGATGATACACTTAGCTTTTTACATGTCAGACTTAAGGTTCTTCAGCACATCGGGTGGAGAAAAGCCAGTTGGCTGGAACAGATGGCTACAGAGCTCAGGAGAGACCAGGGATGGGGACAGGATGAGGGTGTCTGCTGCTGGTGAGGGAAGGTGGGAGCTGTGGCCTGGCGGGAACTCCAGGGAGAAAAAGCCCAGTGAGAGAGGAGAGGGCCAAGAACCGAGTCTGGGGAAGTCTACATTTAGGGTACAAGACAGGAAAGAGGAGAGAGCAAATGAAATAAGAGCCACATTGGGTCCTGGAAGTCAAGGGGGATGAGAATTTCAAGGATGATCGAGTGGTCAGCAGCTTGGTATGGTGCCGGAAGTTGAGCCCTATCAGATCTGGAAACACAGACTATTAAAGGTGGAAGGGCATCAAAGACAAGTCAGAACAAGACATTCCCTTTCTTCTCTTCCTCCCTCCCTTCCTTTCTTTTCCAAGCTGGGGCCTTTTCTTTGGAGGCAGGTTTATGTGGAGCCCCACTGTGTAACACATACAAAAGGTGAGCTGCTCTGTTGCAGTGGGTTCAGAGGCCTGGGTCCCCATCTGTCCTACCCCCATCTGCTGCTAGCTCTCTCTACAGGACCCAGGAGCAGGGTTTGAAAACCTGATCTCCCTGACCTGAGCCATTGCCTTCCTTTTCTTGTTTATCAGGTTGTTTAATTTGCAGTGTGTGTGTATGTGTGTGCGTGCACATGTGGGTAAGCAAGTATATGCGTGCCCGTGTGCGTGCTCATGAGAAGCCCTGCTGGGCTGCCTGGTGGAGGTGCCCTGGGGAGCCTCTATCTGAGACCTCAGGGACACCGCTCCTCCTGAGGTGCTGTTGCTGGCCTCAGTTCACCAGGGCAGTGTGGGGTCTTGCTCTGAGAGGGCAATTCCAGCCCCTCACTTACTAGCCCCTCACTGGAGGCTTCCCTGCCTAGAAGTAAGCTCAATACCCGTTTGAAGGCATGAGAACAGTCTCGATGGCTGTTACAGCTACGCAAAGTGCAGCAGATGCTGGTGTTGGGCGGGTCCCTGGGGCAGTTCCGTACCTTATTCGAGAAGTTGGGCTCCGCCATGTACTGCTTCTCGTTCTCAGTGGCACCTTCGACGGTGATGAAGAAAATGTTGATTCCTGACTCTCTTGCGAACCTCGAAGCCTCCTCCACCTTGTCCGTGGGCCAGCCGTCCACAATCACCACGGCCACGTTGGGAGCACCGCCTCTGTTCCCATTAGCTTTGGAAAAGAAGTTCTTGGTCACGTAGGAGATGGCCCGACCTGGAAGAAACCGAAAACTCATGCGTGGAGTGACCGTGATCACATGGCTTGGAAATAGGGGCAAGATCCCAGCGACTTCCAGACGGCCAGAGAAACCCTCTCATGCCCTCCCTTTGCGTGTTTGTTTCTCTTTTTTCCTTTTTTAAAACCACATGAACTATTTTGAGGTGTACAGTTCAGTGGTCTTACGCACATTCACATTGTACAACCATCACCACCATCCGTTTCCCTCCCCCATTTCACTTTAGGTCTTTCACTTCTAATTCTCTATTATTAAAAAAAAAAAAAAAAAAAAGAGTCTTAGGGACCAGCAAACAGATGAGAAAGGCTTCCATGGGAGTAAGAGGGTCCCTTCTTTGCCTGGGTGCTCGAAGTGCACAAAGCTCTTTCTGGGAGCACGGGGTAGGAGCGGCTGGCCTTGAGTGACAGGAGCCTCTTCTCGGCCTCCTGCAGCTGGGGCTTGGCCAGCCTGGGGCTCCAGGGGCTGCGGGGTGTGGACGGCTGTATTCCAGGTGCAGTGGCATCTTCTGTCCAGTTCCATGGGAGGGGCACGGGTCCGGCTGGCCAGGGAAGCGCGGTACTCACTGAGAACTGAGGGACTGCGTTCCAGCCCTGGCTGTGAGGACCCAGGCAGCCCACTTCAGATTTCCATTTCAGCAGAAAGCCACGGCTGGGAGGTGTAACAGAACTGCCAACATAGCTTCCCAAAGCAATTGTTTCACACTGTCTAGGACCTCAGGAGTTTCTCACTGAAGGAGGGGGACCGACTGTCCCAGTTTACTGGGCCTCTCCCAGTGTAAGCGCTGAAACCCCATATGCTCCTGGGTAAATTGGGATGACCAGGTCACTGTAGAGTTAGCATAACTGCAAATAAGAAGACAGGGCTCTGTGGACCCCTGTGGGGCATGGGGGGGATGGTATATCCATAAATCCCCTGAAATTATACACAATATTTTGTGTATATAAGTATTTATTTAGGTAGAAGAGTAGCTTTCAGGAGATTCTCAAAGCAGTCCTCAATCTAAATAAAATCAATCTGAAGTCTTAAGACTTTAGGACTGGGGCGCCTGGGTGGCTCAGTCGTTAAGCGTCTGCCTTCGGCTCAGGTCATGATCCCAGGGTCTGGGATTGAGCCCCACATCGGGCTCCCTGCTCGGCGGAGAGCCTGCTTCTCCCTCTCCCTCTGTCTGCTGCTCTGCCTGCTTGTGCCCTCTCTCTCTCTCTCTCTCTGTTAAATAAATAAATAAAAATCTTAAAAAAAAAAAGACTTTAGGACTAAAATCATTACACTCAATGCTTTTTGGTTTTGGCCAGGATTCTGGCTCCACTGGCTAGTGTAATCTTACCTGGTAAATGACAGGATCAAATAGTTACATACGTACGAGCTGGAGAAATGGCTTGGAGACCCCACGTGATCGGGCTGCACAGAGCACAGCCGCTAAGGGGAAACAGCCGCTGAGAAGAGAACTGCCTTCACAACCAAGGGATAATGTCCCTGGAGGCCCAAGGCATCCAGCAGGCCCCTCTGGCTGAATGTTGGATGCCTGTAAACAGGGCACACCCCGGGCCTCACCCAGTCTTAAATCTGGAGGTCACAGTCCACTAGTGCTCAACCCCAGATCCCATCCACCTTCCAGCATGTCTTGAAAGCTGAGGCCAGAACTCCGAAAACCACATTGTTGGGACTCCCTTGCAGCTACAGCCCTGGATTTGTGCTAATTTCATGAATCAATGCGCACACATGAGATTTAGAAGAGGGAAGCGAGGCAGAGACCGTATGTACTTTTGACTCTGCTATTTCTGCTGCTGAGCATCTGTAGGGTACTTGACTTCTCTCGGTGGTGCTAGAGGAACCTATGTCTGGTCTCTAACTTTGTTGCTGTTGGGGTGGGAGGGTGCAGAACGTGCATTTTGTGGGTGTGAATGGAAAAGGCAAGGCCTGGTTTGGGGGCTGACGGCTGTAGCAGAAGCCCTCTGATTGTGGGGCTTCTTGGCGGAGTCAGATTCCCAAAGAGGCTGTGCTGGTAGAATTGAGAATGCAATTTCCTGATCTTGGAAGAGACAGCAGCTCCTTAGAGGTCCAGGCTCTGCAGGAAGCCATCAGAAGTCATCTCTCAAAGTTCAGCCTCGAGCTCATTCTTCAGCCCTTTTGATTATTCTCAAAACCATTTAGTACCTAGGAATAAATCCCTCTCTGCTTCAACCACTGAAATGGATCCTGTTCTCTGAACCCAAACCCTGATCAGTACAGGGCAGAAACAGAATATGCTATCCCCTAAAAAAGGTATATGATTTTATTAAGACACCACTCTAATCCCATCAAGGATAAGGATATAGGGTATCTTCTGAAGTTTCAGTCTTATTCCATGATTCATTACTGGAATGTCATTGATTTAAGTACTCAATCGAAAACAAATCAGAAATCAACTCTATCATGTTTAATACGAGGTGATATTGATTTGGGGTCCTGGATAGCAGTGACTTGGCCAATGTTTTTTTAGCGTTTTTCAAAGGCTCTTCATTTTCAAGATACTACTATACTGGTCTACAGAGATGTACACTGTATCATATTTATGGTAACTTCAAAGATGTTTCTTCAAAGACAGGTCTGTGTGCACTCTATGCCGAGCCACCGCGGCTCACTTCTCCATTTCTTTGGATGTTGATGATACAAAGAGGTTCCCTGAGAGGCAGACAGCCGTCCCAGTGCCCCCAAAGCCAGACCACCATTTATGAATTGGTAGGTTGGCACACTCACTCACTGGCTCACTGGCAGCCTCTGAGCTTGGTTAGTGTGAAACTGTTTCCCAATGGCTGGTTAGATCCTGGTGAACTGATAAAATGGTGTCTGGACCTGCCCCATGCCGGCTAGACTTGGACTTCTGGTAAACCCGCCACCCCACCTCCTAGCCACCAAGGCTCGGACATCTCGGGAGACTCAGCTTGAAACAAAGAACCTGTCTCTCTTTGTACAGCCGTCACTGTAACAGGAGCTCACTGGAAGAAGATCCCCAAGGGGCGCTGTGGAGCTTTCTGAGTGGAATTGGTTATAACATTTAATGTTACATACTTGATGACTTGTCAGCCAACCAGGAAACAGTTATAATAGCAGTCCTGCTTATCCCAAAGAAAGCTGCCAACCCGAGGAACCAGGCATGCTGGAACTCTCCAGCATACGTGTGATAATGATTCTTGCCCCTAAATTCGATGATACTTTAGAAAAAATACAAATACTATGTGAGTCATTTCTTGATGGATTATTATTATTTTTTCACACAGAGGGAGAACCGTGGAAGCAAAATAGAATGATGTGAATTCGGATCCCATACCTGCGTTAGAAAGTCCTCCTCTCTGGGTGATTTTCTCTATGGCCGCCTTCAGATCCCGGGAATTCATGTGAGTCCTGAGGTTAAACTGGGCAGCAGGGTTGTCTCTGAAGAGTGAGAATCAGAGAAATAAAAATTAGCTGGGAAGTTATTATCTTTGGAGGAAAGCAGAAATCAGAGTCAATTCTTTTTTTTTAAAGATTTTATTTATTTATTTGAGAGAGAGAGTGAGAGAGAGAGCGCAAGAGGGGGTAGGGTTAGAGGGAGAAGCAGACTCCCCGCCGAACAGGGAGCCCGATGTGGGACTCGATCCCGGGACTCGGGGATCATGACCTGAGCCGAAGGCAGTCGCCTAACCAACTGAGCCACCCAGGCGCCCCAGAGTCGATTCTTTTATATACAAATAGAATGGAAGCCGCTTCAAAGCCTTAAGCTGCATTTTATAAAATGCCCCACTGTGGACAGAAGTAATGGTCAGATGGGAGGGCTGGGGTCTTCCTCAGTGTGTGTAGAGAAAAGTGGTCTGTTCCAGGCCTCAGGGTTCTAGTTTTGATTGTGCTGCTTCCTCGCTGTGTGACCTTGGGAAGTCACTTAACTTTTCTGGGCTTCGGTTTCCTCATCTAGGTAAATGCAAAGATCACAGCATTCACACTGCTAAAAAACAGGATGACTGTCAAGTGGGATTTTGCAAATGTCAGCGTGTCCCCAGGCTGCCCCAGACCCTCCTCTCCAGGGAGAAAATTCTAGCTGATAGCCACTCCCTGGGTTACCCCTACACTGGAATTGCATCTTAACTGTGGTGTCTAAGAGAAGACATCCCTTCATTTTCTCATTTTATGGTTCCTGTGACTGGGTGAGAATATTCACATCTTACCCAAAAGGTTAACATCTATTAACCAAAAGGTCGGCTGGAGAGGAGGTGGAGTAAATTAAGTAGAGAAACAGAATGAGAATCCTTTTCTACAGGAGTCTCTGCGGGTAAGCTGGGCAGATAGGCACGGGAGCAGCCGAGCAGAGGGTGTGGATGCATTTTATGACCAGGTGGGAAGGGGGCCGGGAGGGAGGGGGGCTTTGTCGGGTGGGTGTGTGCTCTCCCACCCATGACGAAGTGGGGATGCACAGCAGAAGCATATCTCATAAAGCACTGACACTTAGCCATTGGCAGGCTTCAAGCGAGTGTGACCTCTAAGGTCCCACAGGACCCCACACTCCAGAAGAGCCTGCACTTGGTTCCATGCTCTCATGTTGCCATCTTGAAATCCTTAATGTTTGAAGCTACTAGGGCTCTGCAAATTATGTGCAGGTCATACCTGCAGGTGTCTAAGCCTTCGAGGGGAGGGAAAAGACTTCTTTAAAAAAGTAGACTCCACACCCAATGTGGAGCCTGAAGTGGGGCTTGAACTCACGACCCTGAGATCAAGACCTGAGCTGAGATTAAGAGTCGGCTGCTTCACTGACTGAGCCACCCAGGTGCCCCCCCAACTTTTTTTTTTTTTTTTTTTTTTGGTGAGGGCAAAGACTTTTAAAAGCAGCCTTTCCACGAACACCGGGAATAGGTCTCGGGAGAAGCAGCTCTAGGCAGTTTAGGTGGGAATTCCAAGGGGACTTATAGTGGATTCTTAGCAAGTCCTTGGGGGGACCTGGCAGCGTGGTCACCAGGAAATCAGTTCCCTAGGACTGAGAGGAGACATCCTCTGCCTCTCTCCCCGCTTCCCTCCCCTGCTCCATCCCTATTTTCCGACTTTTCTAGCTATCTCCAGGTGATTGATCTCTGTCAGAGGAGAACTCCTGGAGGCTGGAAGTGTGACCCTCTGTCCTCCCCTTATATTAGTAAATATGAGGGACATGGGCTGGTTCTGAGACAAAACCAAAGCGAAATTCCCAGCAGGCATGCTTATCTCTGTGAGAGGGGTTGGGAAACTGGGAGGGCCAGCTCCCTTTGGGGAAGACAAGGGAAGTTTAAAAGAAGCTCAGGGAGAAGGGTGTTGGGGCCAAACCCAACCAGATGAAATGCCACCAGATGAAAACCAAGGATTCGACAGAAACAAACAACAATAATGACAAAGCCAACTGCAGAATGAGGAAACATGGGCATGTTAGCTGAGTCCGACCTTCCTCTCAACCTGTGTGCGGGGTGAAGCCTCGTGAACTGGGGCTGCAGTAACACAACCCCTGTGCAGGTCACACAGAGGAATAGCACAGAGAGGGAGCTCTATTGCTCCAAGACTTTCGGGTTTATATTCTTTACAGATCAATATCAGCAAATGCTGAACTTGCCCCCTTGCCATCAAGACTCAAAATGTGGGCTCCATCTTTACTTGCTCGTCCTAGGGCCTGTGAGTCCTGTCAGTAAAATCCTGTAAGTCCCTCTGTCCAAGATCACTTGCTTTTATCCCTCCTCCATATGCCTGCAGCGACCCTCTGAGTTCAGGCACCTTACTTCTTGCTGTTTCTATTGTAAGAGTATTTGGTCTCTGGAGAGCCAACTGTATGCATATCTGCTTTAAAAAACTCCTCCTCTACTCAAAAATCATCAGAGGCTCCCATTGTTAAACTTCATATTTTGGCTTTCAAAAGCCCATCCATAATTTTTTTTTTTTTTTTTTTTTTTTTAAGATTTTTTTTTTTTGAGAGAGAGAGAGAGCACATGAGAGGGGGGGAGGGTCAGAGGGAGAAGCAGACTCCCTGCTGAGCAGGGAGCCGGATGCGGGACTCGATCCCGGGACTCCAGGATCATGACCTGAGCCGAAGGCAGTCGCTTAACCAACTGAGCCACCCAGGCGCCCCAGCCCATCCATAATTTAATTCCAACCCAACACGTTCATATGGTGCTCTCTGTCTCCATCTCGGTCTCTCCCTCTCTCTCTCTCAGGATAGCCTATATTCTAGGCAGAATGTGTGGCTCACTATTTCCTGGTTTTCTAGCTAGCTTTGTGTCCTTGCTCATGAATCCCCTCATCTGGAAAACCCAAATGTGCCCACCCTCCAGATCCAGCTCCCTGTCGCCTCCCTCCTGCCCAGCTTACAGCCTCTGCACCTGACGCTGCTTCTCTAACCCACAACACCTTACACAGCCCATAGCACCTGTAGGCTCTCAGTGAACAGTACTGAAGAAACACACATTTCTTCTTTCTTCTTCTGTGCATCTCTACATCTAAATGCTGGCATTGTCCAGGGCGTATCTCCCCCTCATGCCTCCCTCTTCAATGTATGCACTTCTATGGGAGAGCTCATCAATTTCAGTCTCCTGGGCTTCAGAGACCATTCACATGCCAACAGCTGTCCAGTGCACATTGGCCGGTCCTCTCTCTTGAACCCCAGATAGACATAAAATGACTCCTATCCATCTCCATCCGGAATGCACTGGGTGGTGCCTGGAGGTGGTCCACAACCATCTCAGGTTTGGTATTTCCAATACTGAACTCATATATCTTCCAAATCTGCTCCATCCAACCACCCCTATTCCCTTCTGTATTCCCTCTTCTCACTCACTGTCATCCCAGCAGAATGCATTGTGGTGAGGCTTTCTTCATCAAATGCCATGTCCTGTCAGACCAACCTCTTAAATATCTCTTGTCTCTCTTGCATCCTTTCCATCCTCATGTTTGGACTTTGATCTTTACTTTCTTGAACTATTGCTATAGCTTCCTACCTGGTCTTCCCAGAGTGGCCTCTGCAGGGGACCTTTTATTCAATAGGCTGTCATGCTGATCAGAGGCAAATTAACCTGGGAGCTAATAATACCTCTTCCAAGGGGCCTAATTTTGTATTTGTAATTTTGTGCTCTTTTTCTTAAAAGGACCCTCGAACTGCATAAGCTTCAGAGTTCCCAAAGTCTTGCTCTTCCCTTGGTGACCAAAGAATATGAACTTTCTCAGGGCCTAAAAAAATAAAATATGAGTCGAGCCAAAACAAACAAAATATTATTGGCTATAAAATGAAAAGTTGCAAAATTGATATTGTCAATAGTAAGTATGTAATTGTCGACCAAACATTAACACAACATCCAGTTC
This sequence comes from Neomonachus schauinslandi, assembly GCF_002201575.2. Classification (NCBI taxonomy): domain Eukaryota; kingdom Metazoa; phylum Chordata; class Mammalia; order Carnivora; family Phocidae; genus Neomonachus; species Neomonachus schauinslandi. The sequence goes on along the minus strand of NC_058412.1, from coordinate 29,349,064 downwards.
ATTAATTGTAAAATTTTAAACTCATAAAACTTGAATACATTTGAAAATGATTTGTGGGCTAGATCTTCTCCCTTGCAAGATTTCCCGAGTATGTCTGATGATTGTGAAGAAATCATAGCTAATCATAAGCTAATCATTTGCTCATACACAAATAACTTAAAAAGCAAAAATATAACATTTTTTTCCAAAAGTTTTTCCAGAAAAAAATGTATTTAAATGTAGAACTTAGTCACTTAGTCACATCCGTGGCATTCCCCCGAATGCTGCTAAGGAGGCTTAGTATTGAACACTTTGCAGAGCAATCGATTACCTGTCTCTTTCCCATACTACATTTACAGCCAAGTCTTATTCGCAGTAGTTACGTTCTATAAAGTTGCTGCAAACATCAAGTTAGCAAATACTGAATCATTGCTCCTAGGGGAAATATTGGCTTAGGTTCCTGTGGGCCTCTGGTCATGACATTTTTGTCAGTAGATCAATATATAAACTTGTTTTATGTACATTTCTGTTGGAAGACACCTAATTTAATGTATATTTGTTAAAAATAATTAATCACATGCAATATTTCTGTTTAATAAAACACCAGCTGAGAAGGGTTTAACAGCTTTCTGACCCTGGATAATGTTACTATAAATTTCCTTGGCTCTTAACTTCACAATCCTGTCCACTATATTGTGGTGGTTGTTTTTCACATCAGTTGTCACTTCATGAATTCATAAGTTCAGCTACTTCTCTGTAGCTTCATCAGGCATTCTAGTTATTACTTTAGCATTTTCTAGAGCAGAATCACATACAGATCGGTGGTTTTCCTTTCTTTTTCTGAAAGTGCTGAATCATTGGTTCATTGACATTGAACTCATGCCTGAAGGAAACTTATTGAGCAGTTGCCGTTTCTCCATAAGTACCTCATAGCCTTCTTGTGCTTAGAACACTAGAGAGCTTTCCAGCACTATACTTGGGGGCCATTTAAAATAGTGAAATCACCAATGAAAAGCACAAAAATAGGAAAAATGTGGCACTAAATAGATTGCGACGAAGAGACTTGTTAGCAGTATGGCAGCTGAAACAAGAAGGCAGAACATTGCCTTGTTTGACCTCGGCTGGGACCGTGCTTGAAGCAGCTCAAATCCCACCCCTATGCCATGCTAGTCTGCAGATGGCTATGAAAGTACCATGAGAATTTGCTTGCAAATATGGAAGCCACAAGTCATGAAGATTGACTGTTACTATTTGAGAACAGGCTCTATGTCCTAGTGTTTCCTATCCCTAGTGCTTAGCATACAGGGAATTAAACAGGTAACTGTGGAATAAATAAATGAGGAAAGCTCAATGTCCTCTCCTTTCTTGGATCATCCTTACTGGAGTTGAACACTCTGCTCCTGAGCTCCACACTGATCCTTCTCTTTATTACATCATAGAGGTGGATGAATCCATCTACAGAGGCAGACAGATCAGTTATTCACATACCCAATGAATAGATGCTTTTAATTTTATTTAGTGTTATTTCTTTTAAAAATATTGCCTCCCTTACTAGATGGTGAAGTCCTGAAAGACACAATCTCTATCACATTTGTTGATTTATTTTTAATGGACTGAAAATTTGGATCAGAGGACCTCTGAAACTCTCCCATTGCTAAAATTATTATTACGGGCAAAGCTTGAGCCATTCATCAAGCGATTTACAGACAAATGTAATCAAACCACTTAGAAGAATTTTACATTGTATTCCCTGCAAATGACATAGAGCTTTGTGCATGGTAAACACTCAATAAATCTTCATTAAATTGAAATGTAGTTAAATCATAGGAATGAATGATACGTCCTTAATCTGCAAACTGTAGCAGCTCTTGGTACCAGCACACATGGGTGTGTGTATCCTTTTTCGGGATATGTAGGCTGGTGGCCTGACACTCTAGCCAGGTTACTTTTCAGAGACAGAGACTAGTTGAAAAGTTCAGCTATATTTCTATCTAAGCAAACTTCTAATTTGTAATTTTACTATAAGATCTCATTAAAGGGAAACATTTTTTTTTTCCCTCAGCGATATCAAAGATTTCCTTTGCAAATAAGAGAAGAAAATAAATGAAGGTTTATAGCTCAAGGAGAAAATAATAATTGTACTGTTTGGAAGAGAAGCTAATGATGAGAGATTATAGGGAGAATTTGTGCAGGGACAGGAATAATTTATGTGACAGGAAATGATGACCCTGTGAGTGTTTAAGAAACAAGAAGAATGCCTGTCAGAAATGGTCCCTGGTGAGCCTGAGGAAGGCTTGGCACCTGGGGGCAGGGCACGGGGATGGATGTCAGTGTGTCCAGGCCTCCCTGATGGTAAAACTCGCCTGAAGCACCTGTTTAAGTACCCACGAACCAGATCTCATCCTGGCAGCAGGTGGGCATTTTTGTTTGTTTTAAACAAGGGATCCAGGTGAATCCTACCTCAGGAAAGTTTGGGAAGCTCTGGAGCCTGGAAGACTTCTGAGGCCCCTTCAGTTGAAGCCCCAGAGGCTCCTGCATTAGCCCCACGTACTCGCAGTCATACTGCGCGAGCCCCTTATGCCAACAGAGACATACTAGCTGATAAGATCTCCTATAGGCACCAACTTTCCAAAACTGTTTCCTCCTACAAGGCATCACCTTGAGGTTACAATAAAATCACCTGACTATATTGACTCTTCTCATCTTCTCAATGCTAAAATGTGGTAATTTATGGGCTTAGTCACTGAGATGAACCACGCCTGTGCAATCGGGAGGATGTTCTAGGGTGGCCCTGCTTGCCCAAGGACATGCCGGGAGCTGCAGGCTGGGTGGCAGACTTATCCCTTGAATGCATCACCCAGCTCAGAGCGAAAATGAGTTTGCCCCCATCCTCTCAAAGGACTGAGTGGCTCTGGCCACCCCTGTGGCCCGGGCCAACCTGCCAAGGGACTTGGTACAACTAGCCCCGTTTGAAAGGATGCTGGTCCTACATTTCCTAGGACCAGAGATGGGAAGCAGGGTCTTATAATCAAATTTTGTTTTTAGATGAATGTTTCTGGTAATTAATAACAAGAATTCAATGCACCCACCAAAAAGAAAATTAACCTGCATAGCTCTTCCTGTGGAGGGAAATGTGGACATGCAATGTGCCGATCTAAGAGTCACGCTGGAACACACAGATTCTTGGGCTCGCCCATCTGTACCTGCGTCACAGGGCTCGGAAGCACTGCGACATGGAATGTCTGCAACAGACTCCACGTTTGGCACTTCCTGAACTCGGGCCCCACGCCCGGAGATCGTGTCGAAATGTAGATTCTGATTCTGTAGGTCGAGAGTGAGGTCTGAGGTTCTGCCTTTCTAACAACCTTGCAGATGATACCATGGATCATAAGAGGAGGGAGGAGAACAAGTAAGAAGAATCTGGAGAAAGCATGAGAAAGGCTGAGAAAAGAAGGAGGAGGAGGCCCAGAGCCAGGAGAGGATGCCCCAGATGACAGCATAGGCCTGTGGGAATAGCCAAGCATGCACTCTCTGCTTGCACAATAGAGTTACCTGGGGAGCTCTGAAAATTAATGATGTGTGGGTCCAACACTCAGAAACTCTGATTTAATCGATCTGAGGTTTGGTCCGGGAATTGGGATTTTCAAAAGGTCCCCAAGTGGTTCTAATGTGCACCGAGGTGGCCATCTGCTTCTCTAGCACAATGATCTAGGGATGGGACGTAGGGAGAATGATCTCAGGGGAGCACTGCGATAAGCCCAGTCAACGTGCGATGGTGGGGAGGAGGGGAGCTGGTGAATGCAAGTGGTGGAAGTCAAGTGCAGTCCTTGTTTTATTTTTACCTCCGGGAGGACTCAATGGGGAGGAACAGAAAAAGCATAGGATTTTTGGGTAAATGTTATTCATGGCTCACTCAGCCTTGAGACTGTGTCCCTGAGGACTGTGGCTCAAGGGCTCACCTGCTGTCTCTTAGAGTGTAGGGTAGAGGCACAGTCTGTGCGGTTCGGCCCGGAGAGCCGATGACAGGCAGGGCCTCCGGGATCCTGGTAGTTTCTGTAAAGGCAGTGGAGGGCACGAGAAGACTGGGGTGGGCATTGGAGGGATCTGGGCTCTGGACAGCGTGGCCACTTGACTCCTGGGAAGCTGAGCTGTCTCTTGCCCTCTTGGCAACAGACCGGAATCACAGACTAAAATATCAGCTCCTGGGTATTAACCAGATTCTGGTTTAATAAGTCTGGAATGGGACCCGGACATCAACATTTTTAAAGTTCCCTAGGTAATGCCAGTGTGAAGTTGGGACCTACTTGCTCTGAGCCCTATGGAGCTGTCTCAGGCTCCAGCCCTGCCCACACCTCCTTTGCTGCAGACTCAAGAGAATGTGCCAGAATGTATTAGTTTCCTATTTCTGCTGTAACAAGTGACCATAAACCTAGTGGCTTCAACAGTCATTAGCCTTACAGTTCTGGAGGTCAGAAGTCGGACATGGGTCTCCCCGGAAGGGCTGTGTTCCCTTCTGGAGGCTCTGGGGTGGGGGTGGGGGGCCCACTCCGTTGTCTTTTCCATCTTCTAGAGGCTGCTTGCATTCTTTGCTCATGGCTCCCTTCCCCCATCTCCAAAGCCAGCAGTCGTCTATCTCCGACCGCTCTTCCATAGTCAGATGTTCCTCTGACTGATAACAGCAGGGAAAGGTTCTCCGCTTTCAAGGTCACATGTGATTAGATGGGGACACTGGATAATCCAGGATAATCTCCCCATCTCAGGGTCCTTAACTTTAATCACATCTACAGAGTCCCTTTTGCCATGTGAGGACAACATATTCATAGGTTCCAGGGACTCAGAGGTAGATGAGTTTGGGGGCCACTCTTCTGCCTGCCACACCTGTCCTGATAGTCGTTCTTCCCTCCACTCCGACCGTCCCCCACACGGTGGCTCAGCTGACCCAGGGAGCCTCTGGGCATCTTTCCTTCTGGAGAGGGTGACAGTGAGGGGGTGGGGGGAGCCGCTGAGGATACAGCTGCAGCTCTTCAGTCCGGGGCCGACAGGTAAGATGAGGAGGGATGTGCATGCCACCCCAGAGCCACTTTCCAAAACACTGGGCAGCTGTGACAGAACCATGAGCAAAGAAAAGTCTATTTCATTTTGAAATGAAGAAAAACCAGCATTTTGCTTTGTTCTATAACTGTTTTCCAACTGTTGATATCCTAGGGTTGATTACAGAGTTCAAAAGAACTTGTGCAATTCTATTCCATTTATCCTGAAACTGGAGACTAAAACAAAATCATCTTGAAGGTCAGGGGGCACTTAGCTGCCGTGAAAATGCAAGAGGCGTGGCTTCATTCATTCCGCAGGCTAGAGTTCACCGAACAGCTACTTGCTCTGGCTGTTCTTTCACTCAGCCTTTCTGAGTCCCCTTTGGTATTAAGTGCGATCATGAGCCTGTTGCTGTGTACTTCTCCATTAGAACTCATGTGCCAGATGAGGGCTCGGTCCTTGGCTTTTTGTCTAAGGATAGTGTCTCCGTCTTCAGCGTGGTGGAAAGCCTCACTTATCAGAAGCTTTTTGGGCAGATGAGCAAAATCTTTGCTTTGAAGTCAATTCTGTTTGACATTTTAGGAATTAACCCAAGATTTAATATTTGTCCTCTCCCCAGAGGTCATGCATTTCACTGTGTGCTCTTGGGAAAGTCACTCAACCTCTCTGAGGGCAGCACTGGCCTCTCCTTGGAGGGCTCATCCTTGATGGGCTGGTCATTTCTTTTAGAGCCTCATTTCCTCTCTATCACCAGGAGGTGGAAGCAGGATCTTCCTATGGCCCCAAGGCTCTGTGATTCTGAGAGAGCAGGGCTGATCCCAGTGATGGTAAGGTGGGCATTGCACCAGGAGAAGAATCAGATTCCCAACCGGCCAAGCATTGGCTCTTCCTGCTTTTCCTTTTCCAGAAACACAGACCCCATATCTGCGTTGACTCCTGCCTCCTCCCCTTTTCCGCCCCACTCCCTCCCTCTCTGGGCACTAAGACCATTTGGTAAAGAAAGGATTGGAGGGAGCCCCTCAAGGAGAAAGCCAGGAGGCTGAAATCAAGCAATTTCACTTGCGCACGAGGATTTCCCCTCGTGCCTCATCACACCCTTCTTATACCGCCCTCCAATTTATTGTGTTCCCCACATTCCACTGAAGGATGCATCACCTCCGTGCAAAACATCATGTTGTTACTAATCACCCCACCTCCCGTCCCCACCTATTTCTAACCGGAACCGAGGCTGGAAGGAAGGGAGAAGCGGCTCATCTAGTCTGTTAGCCCAACATTCATTTATTGGGTGTCTTCCGAGTACAGAGGCAGTCACTGAATCACAGACTGTCAGGCTGCCGGAGCCCTAATACATCATCCCATCCACCCCCAGTACTTTATAGATGGCAGTGCTCCCATGGAGAGGTCAAAGCACCTGCTTCAGGTCACCCAGCAGTGCTCAGGCCAGAATTCAAGATATCCTGTCACTAGTTCATTGTGCTTTCCCCTGTGCCCTGTGGCTTAAGGAGGGTGCTGATGATTGATTCGCTTCTGTGGGCATAAAGTGAAGGAAAACAGACACCATTTCTCTGAAGAGCTCCGAATTAATAAGGACCGGGGATGCAAAAAAGATGAATAGCAAGGCATTTTTAGAAAGTGAAATTGGAAAGCATGGAGGTAACTCTCTCCTGCAAATGGTGATCACATTAGGAAAACGTGGGGGGAAATGGTCTTCTGGGGGCGGGGAGGAGCCTTTACTGAATTGGTTTTCCTTCCTTGCTACATTGGCTCGTTCATCCACCTTCTGATTGGCACACACTTTTCTCCTGCCATTTTTCTTTTCCTTGACATATTTATTACCTTATTTTCATATTATACTATAAACCTTAGTATACACAGCTTTTAAAGCAGATATTTTTAATGCAAGATGACACACCAAGCTTTGAACCCCCCCAATAAAATTGACCGGGGACATCTGGTACTAAAATCCTTGCATATCCTCCCCAGAGGAGACTGCTCTCTGTTTGCTATCTTTAAAAAGTAGTGCAGGAATGAAAATAGGCTGACATTTTGAAAACAAGAAAACAATCACCAAAAAAAAAAAAAAAATCCTATTTTTCTACTTCAAGTTAAAGTCCTCAAGATAGACCCTTTGACATCGAGAGTTGACATTTGCAGCAATTGGTTATTGTCATCTATTTGACTCTGACTATATACAAGTGCCAGGTAACTCATCTACTAATTTTTCTTCACAGGAACAGGAGACAGTACTACATGTGTTATTGGGATTTAATGCTAAAAATACAAACGTTATATGTTCTTATGAAAATAAAGGGTTTTTGATTATTTCTTTTGACAGTTCAAAAATCAATATTCTAGGGCCTTTGATAGAACAACCTTGGTTAAAATACTGCTCCTGGAGATCCTTGGGAAATTTTGAAGGATCTGGAGACCCTCTGTTGTCAGGTATAAATGTTTTTACTTTTTGAGGGGGGGGGCAGGCAAATAAGCTGGGGCCACGGCTTCTCAGCAAGAGGCACCAAGGTCTATGTTAGTTTCCACTGTTAAGGTTAAGCTGAAGATCTGTGGGGAAGGAGGGTTCATATTGTGTCTGAGGGTCCTTTGTGGAAAGTGAGACCATTATCCTGCCCTTAATGGTTCCTGGTCAAAAGTCCATCTATCATTTGAGATCTGTGCTTGTTTGCTCTTCCGATTGTTTGCTTATTATCTGTTAACATCTGTATATCGGCGTTTAGGGAGAAACCTATTATTATGAAATAAGATTGACTTATTACCCCCAATAAGAGAAAAGGTTGAGCTTGGATGTCAGTATGAATGCTCAATTTCTACCCTAACTAGAATAATAGGATGGACTAGGGACAGTAACCTGGTGCTCAGCTGACTGATAGAGGCCACTCCCCTCCCCACCTAGTCTTCCCCATTACCTGGTAACCTTTTCCAGGACTAGCACAAAGGCCTAAAGCCATATGGAGAAAAGAGAAAGGTCAACCTATAGCACCGTATTTTCTAGGCGTCTTACCTATAGGTGGACAGAGCACAGGGTGCAGTCCACCTTCTTGGCTTACAGAAAAGGAAACTGAGGACAGAGAGGCGAAGCCCTGGCCCAAGACCACGTAGCTTGTTACTGGCTGAGCTAAGACTTGAATCCAGCTCTCCTCATTCCCAAATAAATATTCTCTCTACAAATCCTGAGTGCAAATGCCATTTACTTCTAAGTGTTCACTAACCTGTCCTTCCCTTCTGGAAGAGTCAGATTTCTTAAGTAGCACCTGAAATTGCTGCCATTTCTTTCATTTACATTTGTATTAGGGAAGAGGATGAATTTGTGCTATAGGACACGTTGGTATTATTTGTGGCACAAGATTCAGCATGTGGCATCACTCGGTTTCTGGATTAAGAACGGCACTTACCCATACTGAACAACGCCCATCAGTGGACCGCCAGGGCCAATGTCAAGAGCTTGGGCAATATCAGCCAGGAACTGCTTTTGGATTCGGAATCGGCGTTTGCCAATGCTCGAGCTCCCATCAATTAAAAATGACAAGTCAACTTTGCAGTCTGAGGAATGGAAAAGGGCTCTGTTATTCTGATGATCTCTCATTGCATTAACCCAGGCTTTCTCTCCTCTTTCTCCCCCAGGGCCCCCTGAGAATCCAATGCAAAGAAAGTAAAAAGTAATGGCAAGACGCAGGGTATATTCACTTATTTAAGTTCATAACAGATTTTCACTGGGCACCAAGGTCCTGGACACCTGGGCTAGCACTTATTTCTATAACTGCTTTAGAATTCTCTGTATCAGGGCGCCTGGGTGGCTCAGTTGGTTAAGCAACTGCCTTCGGCTCAGGCCATGATCCTGGAGTCCCTGGATCGAGTCCCGCATCGGGCTCCCTGCTCAGCGGGGAGTCTGCTTCTCCCTCTGACCCTCCCCCCTCTCATGTACTCGCTCTCTCTCATTCTCTCTCTCTCAAATAAATAAATAAAATCTTAAAAAAAGAATTCTCTGTATCAGCCAACTTAGAGCCTTCAGAAGCAATGGCCTCCCGGTCAAATATGGGAAAGCCCTGAGGATGGTTTCCCCGGCTCAGACCACTTCAGTGCAGACCCCCCAGATGTAGAATTCACCAAGATTGAGTCTCAGGAGCTTGCGGTCCCTTACCCTCATCTTAATTTTGTAGAATTATGTGTTGGGTGTTTATAAAGGTATGAAAAATTCTGCAAGGCCAGTGCTAAGGGGAGGGCAGGAATGGTAGAATGAGAAACTGATACCAGTTGTCTTCACTTCCCCAGGTGAGGCAACCGTAGAATTACCCACATATATCTACACATCTCAGGACTTGTTTGTAGCAAGCTTTGAATTTTTTCCTTTCTTTTAGTTGTGATAAGGACTAGGACAGTTGTTCTGGCTAGGATCTCTGGATATGAGGCTATGAGGAAGGCAGGGGGCTAAAAGCTCTTCTCAACCTTTCAAACGCTGCAGGAGTTGGTGGAAAGTCACATAAGCTAATAGTTAATGTCCTCTCTGCTCTCGATTGAAATTACATCATCTTAGTATGATAAAACTGATTATTCAATACTGTTCAGAAGTTCTTATTAGGAGGTATATATCCCTTTGGTAAAAAAAAAAAAAATGGGGAATGAATCATTGAACAGCTGCGATTTGGGAGACAAAAATATTTCAAAACAGAGTTCCATGGGGGAAAGAAAGAGAGAGGGACAGTAAAGGTAGGAATTTCTGGGCTGCAGTATCCACGAGGACATGCGAGCAGTGCTGTCCTTTCTGCCTTTCTGCAGCCGTCTGGACAAGCCTGGAACTCTCTAGGCTGCAGCACGATTGCCCAGGAGGCCACCACTAGGCTTCTCTTCTCTCCGATGCATGTTGCATTGCTTCTGTGCAACCGGGGTCTTCTCATTCCCCAGGAGGAGATCAGTAGGCAGGGAGGGATATAGGTATATATTAAACGAGAGCAAGAAATGGACATGAGTTGACACAGTGTTAAGCAGAATCGATAAGAGATACTTATTAAAGAGTGATACTGCAGAATTGGCAGATTAAGGAAAAAAGTTATATCTGAGAATGTGCTTCATCATCTTGCACTGGCGCCTGGCAATGAAAGGCAGAGGAGAAGTAGGCGATGACAGAGACCTCTCTGGGCCTGGCTGACTCTGCTCCATCTGGAATTAGTGCCTTGGCTCATTAGTGGATCTTGCAAACTTTTATTTCCTGTCTGCCTGGACATTCAGTGCCTGCCAACTCGTCCTGTTCAGCTGGCTTCCCCTGTCCTTTGCTGCCCCCAAACTGCCTATGCCAAAGCATGATCCTTGAGATGAAGATTGGAAGAATCAAATAAAAGCAAGAAGTGAGAGGCTTAATGATACCGTGGAAGCCTGGGAAAAAGCAGAAGAGAAGCAGAACTGTTCTAAGGCTTGTGATGTTGTACCCCACACAGGGCCAACCCCTTCTTCCCTGGGTCTGAGCTGGCAATGAGAATTGTTGCCAGCAGGTGGCAGTGGTGTTCTTCAGGGCCCCCTGCTCACCGCACCTGTGGTGGGCTGGAAATGAGGACTCCCAGGCTCCACCCAGATCTACAGAATCAGATCCCCATTCTAACAAGATCTCCAGGTGAACTGGGTGCACGTGAAAGTTTGAGACGTGCCCCTGGTCAGGGGTTTTCCTTCCAGCTGTCAGCAGATTAGCTCAATATGCTTTTTAAAATGAAAACTTTTTAAAAAAAATAACTTAATTAGAATGAGGCCCAAAGGTGATTTTCTTTTTAAATAAATAAAGCACATGGATTTTGAGTCTCTGTTTTGCTTCTTCATAGACAATTTTTTTCTTATTTCTTACATCTTGAGCTGTGCTCAGGATTGAAGTGCTCACTTCATAGCTAGGTTTTAAGAAGCTGAGATGCTCTCTATTTGCTTGGCTCTCTTTACTCACTACCCTGATGGCTGACATTGGAATCACTCATGCTCTCCATTTCCCACGATGCTTTACTGATCATAGTTTCAGCTCTGCGCGTGTGCTGAGACCTAGTGGCCTCCTCGTACTGAGAGGAAAACATGCCGATAGGAAGATGACATCAATACTACAGGATAGAACTGAGTCACTAAATGTTCAGCATGAGCAATTTATTACTGTCACAGAGGACAGAGGTTGGAGGACAAGGAAGAAAAAGAGTGTCCACAGGAATCAATCTACCAATTTTCTTAATTGCTTTGGTTTTCTCCAACATATGATTTTATAGATGAATACTCTGTGCTGTCCAATGCATTAGGCTAGTGTTTCTTAACCCTGGATATGTATCAGATTTGCTTATGCAGCTTCAACAAAGGAAGATGCCCGGGAATCACTCTGGGATGGGATTCTCAAGGTTTGACATGCAAAGAAATCACTTGATTCAGTAGGTCTGAGGTAGAGCATGAGATTTTGCATTTCTAACAAGCCCACAGGTGATGCTGATGTGGTCAACCTGTATCCCGGGTAGGAAGATCTAGGCTGAGGGTGATTCAGGAGGTATGAGCCAGGAATTGGGCATCTTGAGTTTTTAAAAATGTCTTCAGGTGATTCTCCTACATAGCTGGGTTGTGACTCCCAGCCCACGGGTGGCTGACTTGCAACGACTCTCTGAGGGAATCTGCAGGTGATCTCCTTGGCCTGCAACACTCAACTGCGTCTTGGTTTTCCTCTTTTTCCCTGATCCTTCCTTCCTGGTATCTTCAGGTGGCTTCTCCTCCACCTATTTAGTGCTGAAGTTCTTCAGGTGTAAGCCCTCTTGTTTCCCTCGGTCACCTTTCCTGTTTTCATAACCTTGGTTTTGAATCCTAGCTCATCATCTTCCAACTCTGAATTCCCAGGTGGGCTGCTCCTTCTCAAGTCAGATCTGGGTAGTCAACTGTCTACTAGACCGAATGTCTTGTGGAAGATGGCAGTCAGAAACGATCTCCCTGCCCCCACCTGCCCCATCCCAGTGGTCCTCATGGCAGCGCCCATTATCCCAGTTGCTCAAATCATCTTCGTCGGTTTCCTCTCTCACACCTCCACCTCCAAACCTCTAGATTCGTCCTTCTGAATTTGCCTATTTCTCCACATTTCCACCTCCAGCTCAGAGCTCTGTCTGCCATCCTGTTCACGGGGCCACTGACCCTGCTGGCAAGGCTGTCTCTTCCTTTAACCTCCTCCTTTGTCTCCCCTTTCCATCCCACCCTGTTGCCATGGTGATGTTGAAAAAATCTGATCCTTTCCCCTTCGTGCACACAGACAGTTTAAATCCTCCATAAGCTTCCCGTTCCCCTTAGAACAAAGTGACAGAAGAGAGGAGATAAATAGATCCAGGGTGGGAGAGAAGGGGGTTTGGGTGGGCTGAGTGTGGAGAGAGGGGAGCAGATCGGATATCACAGCACCTCTGGGTTTCCAGTTGTCAGTTCACTTACTTGCATCTCCCTGGGATACTGAATCCAAAGACTGTGTGCTTAATTCTTCTTTTGGAACAAATCCTGGAAAGAGCAGTAAAACTTTTGGTGACTTACAAGAACAGGAAGCATCTGGCCTTACCCCAGGGATGGGGACATAATGGATATTCACACCCAGCTTGGGGTTCGGGGGGAGACTTGGCTTAAGGCTGACTGTGCTCTTCTCCACACTGCCCCCGCCTTCAGAGGTAAGAATGAATTACTGACAGCCTACTAAAGACACGGGACTCTCCTGGGTGCTCAGGGGGTTTGAAGTCAGAAGACCAGGGTCTGTTCCCTACTGCCTGTTAACAGAGTCTGAGCCTTAGTTTCCTTACCTGCAAGCAGGAAACACTTGGCCAGTGTAAATTATCCCTCTGTAAAATTCTGAAAATCTCAAGGTCAGGGCATGGGTCTTGCTCATCATGTAAACCTTCACTGTGCCTACCCCATGTAGGTCCTTGGTCAACATTTGGTGATTGAGTCAATGAACAAAGATGGGTGAGACACATGGACAATCTAATGGCGGCAGATATAGACCAAAGGGAGGACCTAAGATCCCCAGTAACGCAAACAAGTAAGAGGGTCCAGAGAGCAATCCCTCCCCTCCACAGCCTGAGATTAGAGGTAAAGCTGCAAAAGGGTTTTGTGCTTTGAGAGTGTGCATGCGCGCGTGCGCGTGTGTGTAATTTCAGGCTCAGGAGTTTTCTTTAGAGCCATTTACATGGGAGCCAAGTTTACACATGTATCATTTAAGGGATTAAAGACAATCAATGAGAATCTTTTCAGGCTCAGGAAGGCCAGTGAGTTTCTCAGGGAGCACCAGAAGTTGGTCAGTTGGTCTCCCTGTTGTTGGGATGCCTGGGGGCACCCTCCCAGAGGCTCTGGGAGAGTGCTCGCTTCGGCAGCACATATACCAGAGGCTCTGGGAGAGGAGGAAGGTGCTGGAGGTTCTGCTCGCTCTTGGCTGCGGTGAGCTTTCTCTAAGTTTGTTAGTTTTTCCAATTTGCCAAGCACATGATTTCATCTTTCCATGAAAGGTCAATCTGCTCATCCCACTTCCTCACATCATTTTAAAAATTCGCTTTGGGTGTCTAACGGCATTTCTCAGCCAGAAGCCTCTCAGAGAAACTGTCCAAGGCTCCACGTTGGAGGGAGGGGGGAAGAAATGAGAGGCCAGCGTCCTTTCCTCCACCCCGTTTCTCCCTACCAGTAAAATCTGCCCTCAGACCGAGAGCTGGATTTGCTGTTGGAGTTTCAAACACTTAATTCAGTAAAAAGCGAACAACACCCATTCACGTGAAGGGAAAGCTGAATACCCCTCTGCAAAGAAAGAAGGGGAAATAGCAGGAAGTCAGGGTATGCTTCGAGATGGAATGAGCATTGAAGCCTCATTTGGGGGCGAGGAACCCACTCACTCCCGTTGTAGATCTTAGTCTTCACGTTTCTCATTTGTTACCCAATGGACAAGAGTGGCCTCTGCGCCACCCACTGGCTTGTCAGACTCTCCTAATTCTGTCATCCTATGTGTCTCCATCTAGTCATGGCCAGGAGGTTGGGCTGCATAATTACCTGCATCTAAAAGGACCGATCCAGGTTGCCACAAGTCCATTTCCCCTGATTTTCAAAATTAAAAAGAAGCAAACTTGTTATTTAGGTGAAACCAGCAGAAGCTCTCAAATGAACTTCCAGGATGATAACATTTTTCAGTTGTGGCAGAGAGTTCAGTAAAGGAACATGGGACCAGGCTTTAGAAGGCCACCTAAAACCTTTAGGATTTTTCTCTTGGAAAGCTCTGAAAACCAAAGACAGAAACATCTTTGCCTTTTCCATTCTTTCACTGTGCACCAAGAATCATAGAAAATAAGAATCTCAGGATTCGAGGGGGCCCAAAAGCTCACCCAATCCAAACCAATCTCCCCCAGCATGCTTCTACAACATCCCTACCAAGTGACTGCATGGCTGGTGCTTGAATACCTCCAGGGACAGGGAATTCATTACATATTCAACCAAGATAGTACATTCCTTCTTGGACCACTGAGACTGTTAGAAAATGTTTCATTGTATCGATCTGAAATCTTAATCCATCCCTCTATCCACGCTTATGAAGCACCCACTATGTGCCCAAAGTCATTTTAGGTACCTCTGACTTACCCATCTGTTTATGTTCTCTTCCTTAGAACGACACAGAACAAATCTAGGCCCCTTCAGAGGGCAGGTGGTCCCCTCATTTCCTGAGTATCTGCTTCTCACGCCATGCCACCTGTGCACTAAATAGCAAAGCGGCGCCTGGCCTTTCAGTAAAGTGTTGAACGCCCCCACTATAAGCTGGTGCTGATAAAGTAGAAGGGGTGGTCGGGAAGGGGTATTCTTACCCTGCAGTCCCTGACGGCTGTGGGGGGATCATGGCCAGGAAGCACTCAGAGGCAGCACAAATGTGTTATGAAGCCTCAGAAGGACACCAAAAATAGCTGTGTCTCTTCCTCTATCCCTTCTCTGCCCACCTCCCCAGCTCAGAAAGCTGAGGGCCTGATGAGCCCATCAGCTTGGCTGCATGCTGCAATGATGAACACGCTCAAAAGAAGTGGTATTTTCCTTCGTATGATGAGGATGTCAGGCTATTTTGAAAGGCAAGTCTGTGTTCGTGCACATTCTGAGTTCATGGCGAGAACGGAGTTTAATCTGGCTCAGCCATTAACCATGTGTATGACCTTAAACAAGTCACAGACCCTCTGTGAACCTTAATTTCTTTGGGAATAACATTTGCAGGTTGGGTGAGATGATCTCCCAGTTCAGATTTATGATTAATAGGTTTAAACCTTCTGCTTCTGTGTCGCCACCTGCTGGCAAAACACGCCCTTTCCCTAAAAAAAACCCCCAAACAGAACCCAAAAACCAGGGCTGGGGGCATCTCCGTTTTTGCTCCAGGCTCTCAGCCCCCTCGAATGCTACAGAGAATTACAATGCTGGGCATACTTCAGCAGGAGGGAAACAGTTCGCTGACAGCAAGGATCTCCAAGCCCTCATTCCTGTCCTGGGCGCCGGTCCTTCTGTTGGTGCCATTTATATTTGTTTGGGACAAGTATGAACCGAATCGCTTTTCTCCAAACGCCGAGGGCTGACAAATATTTGGACAGCTGAGACTTGGTGTTTTTGGACTTGGTAGTAATGGCACGTCAGTCTGTGGGAACGCTTACATTCTGGCGTCCAGGAGGAACCGGGTGATGGAGGATGAAAGGCAGGAGGAGGCCCATCCTGGGTCCACCAAACCCTAGCCGGGAGCCTGGGGGGCTCGCCCACCTTCTCCGACCCTAAGTCTTCTCCTGTGTAAAGCTGAGGTCGTAAACACGTGTCCTGACCTGCCTGCCACGGAGGGAAATGTGTACAAAATCACCCCGAAAGGGGTAAGGCAGTCTTAGGACACGAGCCCTAATGTGTGCGGCCGTGCTTGCTCGCTCGACTCCTCCACACCGTCCGCGTCCCGGAGAGACACTGGCTCCGAAGGATTCCCGTGGTAAAAACGTAGAACCACTAACACTGGCGAGAGCGCGCTCAGTGGCAGGCACTGACCGTGCCCGTGGCAACGGTAGTCACAATAACCCCGTGACTTGGGTGACAACCACGACCCCGTTTTAGGGGTGAGGAGACCGCTGCAGAGGGCGAGGTGGAGCTGCGCCGGGCGCCGGGCTTACCCCCCACTGTTTATCACTCCGGGAGTCGTCGAGCCGTGAGCATCGCAGGGTACTGGGTGAGGCCCCGAAGAGACCCCACCTGCCCCACTCCCCGTAACTCACGCTAAATGGGACGGCCCGACATCCCGCCTCGGAGATCCTGGTGATGATCTTCGCTCTGGTTCCAGCTTCTCTTCCCCGCCCATCTGGGAGCCACCAGCACAGGACCCAAGCGGGAGCGACGACACACGGCCCTCAGGGCTCTGAAGTCTCATGGGGCGGAAGCGCAGGTGGCCCGGAGCTTCTGCCCCAGAAATTCCCCTGGGGTGTGGGGGTGAGCAGGCGGCCGTCGAGGGGCAGCGGGCCTCCGGGGCGCCGCCGGTCGCCTCCGCCCCGCCTCCCGGTGGCCTGGCTTCCGGCCTCGCGCCGCCCGCTTCCCTCGGACGGCTCCCTCTTGCGGACGTGAACCGCCGCGCGCCCGGCCAGCAGCTGGCCGTGGGGTGTCCCCGCGCAGTGGCCCACGACACTGGTCTATCGAGGAGGCTGAGGACTGTCCGAGGTTCTGGCGCGAGCTGTCGTCCCGGCGAAGCATCCACGGTGCTGGGTTTGCACACGGGTTACCCTGCCCATCCACGG
>NC_058412.1:29324098-29332291 GCF_002201575.2 Neomonachus schauinslandi | reverse complement strand
CGATGCTGGGTTTGCACACGGGCTCCCTGCCCATCCATGGTCCTGGGTTTGCACAGGGTTACCCTGCCCATCCACGATGCTGGGTTTGCGCACGGGTTACCCTCCCTGCGAGCTCCATGTGAGATACTGGTTTGGGACCTGGCCACCTTTTCTCACGCAAACGACTTTAACACCATGGTTGGGTTTCCAGGCCAGTGAAGCTTATTTGATCAAACATGGCAGCGTGAAGCCGAATGGTTCTGAGGCGAAGTCACTGAATTCTAACTGAAATTATCAGGGGCACCCCTCCCTCCCTGGGAATCCAGCAGGAGCAGCCATGCCCGCAGGGAGTCCCCGTCCCCGCTCAGAGGGCCCAGAAGGAGGGTAGGGTCTGGTGGCAGGGCCTCGAGGGGTCAGAGGACCAGAGGGTGGGACCCTCTACCTGTAGAGGCAGAAGTTCCTGCAGCACAATTCTAGAATCTGAGAATATCCGATTCATCTCTGTAGTTCTAACCCAAAGCACAGTGTCTGACATACAGCATGCTCAGTAAATTTGTATTTTTTTAAATTGAAGAATGGTTCCTCTGCAGTGGGTGTGTGTGTGGGGGGGTGTGGCTTAAATTGGGGATGTGTGAAGTTACATCAGTGGGCAGAAGGCATAGCGGGAGGGGCAGCAGGAATCACTCATGGGTTTTAAGTCTGGTGTCCTGTGGAGCAGAGGATAAGTATTGAGGTCAATGACAACCTCATTAGGTCCATATATAGCTGCTCGTGTCTGTTAATGGGTTGCCCTAAACACAAATGAGGTATTTAGTGGGGCTCATGAGATTTGGTCCCATGTGGTGTATTTTTATCTGTGACAAGAATAGAGGCAGGTGGCATGTTCATCAATTTTGTGGATGACATGGGGTGCCTGGGTGGCTCAGTTGTTAAGTGTCTGCCTTTGGCTCAGGTCATGATCTCAGGGTCCTGGGATCAAGCCCTGCATCAGGCTCCCTGCTTGGCGGGGAGCCTGCTTCTCCCTCTCCCTCTCCCCCTGTTGTGTTCCCTCTCTTGCTGTGTCTCTTTCTGTTAAATAAATAAATAAAATCTTTAAAAAAAATTTTGTGGATGACAGAAAAGTTGGAAGGACAGTTAATACACTAAATGACAGAATTAAGATTCAGGAAGACTACAAGAGATGAAACTAAAGGAGAATTTCATAGCGATAAGTGTGATATTCTAAGTTGGGTTCAAAAAACTCAATGGCACAAAGACGGGATTGGTGTGACCCACTTCTCTAGAAGAGCAAGAGAAAATGTCCTGGTGGCTTGAGTTATTGCCAGTTCAGGAGGAGATGAACGGATGGGCTGACAGGACTTCTCCCAAATGTAACTTGGGATGTTTTCATAGAGGCGGGATATTTAGGCTGGGAGAGGTAGTTCCCGGGCACACAACGCTCGTGGGATCGCATTCTGCTCTGGGTGCCCTGCTCTGCGTCACTCACAGACTGTAGTGTAGCTAACGGATGTACCACCGGCCACAGAAGGACCTGTGGTAGGAACTGGAGAAATTTACCCTAGAAAAGATGGGACCTAAACGTGGACATGAAAGCTCCTTTCACATATTTGAAAGGCTCTCAAATTCATGCTCTTCAAAACGACTGAAGATCCCAAAGGGCTGTTGTTTGTGGGGGTCATATCTATTGTTTTTATCATATTAAAAATTGATGTGTTCTCTCATCTGAAACAGAATATTAACTATTTCCCATTTAATGATAGAGCTGTTCTGTTTTAACATACTTTTTATGAGAAACAGCTGGTTTTTTTAAAAAAACAATTCGGTGAGAAGAGTGACAACTTTCTTCAATGTCTGGCATAACAGAAGACAGACCGAATCTGATATCTGTTCCTCAGTCTGTGTGATATGTTGTTTTGGTTCAAGTACACAAAGAAAATCTGGCCTCACAAAGTTGTGCGGTAGGAGAAGGGAGAACCTTACAGAATCCCTGGAAGCAAGGTCCTCAGAAAACACTTTGAGAAGCTCCAGTTCAAACAAATTAGGATCTGTGGGCCTGAGTTCTAGAAAGTTCTGTCTAACAGTGATGGTGCTGGGAAACCCCTGACCGCTCACTCAAAGTTCTCTGACACTGGCAGAAGCCTCTATCTGGCATGCCCCAAGGGATTTATTTGTTTGGTTTCGAATGAGACCAGAGGTACTTTATGCAATTCTTCCCAATCCCATATTTTCAAGATTTTCTAGCCAAAAAATTGGATGACTTGCCTGATAGGCATGATTGTCTCTGAAGGGAGAGCCGGCAGAAGGGCATCTAAGTGTTCTGACCTGCCTTTACTCACAGTGTGTGAGTGGCTTCCGTCCACCTGCAGGAGCCCCAAGGAGGCTGCGGGACTAGTGAGGTCTGGGCGCCCGCGGGCTAGGAGGTGCTCCCGAGGCCAGGGCTCTCCGGGAGTGGGTGGGAGGCTCAGAGCAAAGTGTCGGGGATGATGATGGAGGGAGAGGAGCAGCAGAAATGGGTAGGATTTGAGGGTTCATAGGGAGCTGGGAGCATCTGTGAGGCTCAAGGAGATAGAGCATATGGGAGCGTGAAGAAGAGAAGGCTCAGAGCTAGAGGACCAGAGGCAGTAAAGTTCGAGACAGGGAGTGGGATCAAACACCGCAAGTAACCTTGGGTTGTTGGCAGTGACAAAGAGGAGCTGGAGAGCAGGTAATGTGCCTTGTTGCACCCACCCCCTGAAGCACATCTGATTTGCGGTGGTGTATCTGGGTATTTGAGCTCAGTCTCCGAGGTGGGTCCTGGGCTGTGCAGGGTGGGGGCACAGCCACCCAGCTGGGGACCTCTCAAACCAACCCAGCCCGGGAACACTATTGGGTGTCCCGACTGTCAGAGATTTTTCTCTCGGACACACTGAGAACAGACAAAGCAAAGAGACATTTTCTGGAGGTGAAAACACCCTGGCCTGCCCCCAAGCTCTGGTGACATGGAGATGAGCTGCCGAGGCTAGCCGCGAGTGTGGAGGGAGAAAGGTGTTTGCCAGTCCGGTGGAGCCGGGGCGGTAAGCAGCCGGCAGCTTCCCCGGGTTGACCTGTGCTCTGGCAGGTTTCTGGAAAGCAGCTCGGGGAGAATCCTGACTTTGGATACCTGAGGGGATGACACAGCACCAGCTGATTCACATGCAACCTGCAAGCTGCTCTCTTCCCTTCATTTGCCCCTGGTTCCGCTTTTCCTCGGAAGTCGGTCAAGCTGTCTGTGGTTGGCTCTCCTTTTGGGGGTTGTGGAGGAGGCAAAGATCCTAGCCATGGGGACAGGAGGAGGGAGTGCCCTATGCTTGGCTGCCTGAAGAGTCCCACAGGCCTGTTGAAGGCTAGGATGGCCTTGGAGTACTTGCTTTGCCCAGCAATCTGATTCTTAAAACCCTTTGTCCAGGACAACAGCGTGTCCTTTGGCAAAGGTACAATTGTGCAGCTCCTATCTGGGGGCGAGTCCTGTCTGGGGGCTCCCGTGGAGCCCCTGCTCTGATCCGGTATCAAAGCCAAACAGAACCTACAGTCCCCAGGAATCTTTTAACCTGCAGAGGACAGACTGGTATCCCCCAGCAAGAGGAAGGCCTGAACTCATTTCCTTGGGAGGTCCAGACCTGCCCCCCCCCTCCCCGGCAGTGCCTTGTGGCTGCAAAAGGTATTGTGTCCTTCTACCAAGTGTATCAGCTTGTGGCCCAAGCCCTGAGCAGAGTTTGTAGAAACCATCCAGCCTTGCTCGATTTTCCCTTTCTAATCTCTGCAGGCCTCACAGGCATTGCAGAGAAGAGAACTTGCCTCATCCCTCTGCAATGCCAGTGTTTCGGCCAAGCCTTTTAGGGATGCACACAGAAGTGAAGAAAGGAGAGTCGGGAGTGTCATAATTCATAGAATTCCTGGAGGCGAGAGAATGCGTTTCTATTCCCCATATCAGAGAAGCACCCAACCGAAGTCGGCCCTGCCCTTTCCTAGACAATGCTAAAAAATGTTCTCTTTCTTTTACCCTAGTTCCTCAAGCACAGACCCCAGAGAGTATCCCTTTTCAGCTTTATAAGAGCCTAGTTACTGAATCCTTAGGAATTTCTATCACAACCTCCACAAAATTGCCTGGAGGGAATGACAACTGGTGAAAGCCTTGCTTATTTAATGGCTCCCTTGTTTTCCTTTCAAGTTTCCTTACAAGTGGGGCCCTTGAGCAGTATCTTCTGTTGGAATCACTAGTTTAAGGCTCTCTGTCCAAATCTAAATCAAATGGCAAGGATCTGGGAAGACAAACGCCATAGAAACACGCTCGACTTCCACCAGGAGCTGGAAAGGTGAGTTCAGGTCCTTACCTGGACTGGCGCGGCCGCTGTTCTGGCTGCTTGCGGGAGAGCTGGGGGACCAGCGATCTGTAATAACATTGCACTGGTCAAAGCATGAATTTTAATCTGTTCTCATTCTTTCCATGATCCGACCTAGCAAGACATTACCAACCAAGGTCAGAACTAAGGTAAAGCTTTGTCCTTGGGTGGTCTGAATCTGCCCCAAGGAGGCCCTGAAATGGAAAAAGAAGGGGAGTGGTGGTGGGGATTTAACTCAAAATACTGACTGAAAATTCCAGGTACTAATAACCCCTGTATTTCACAATTGTCAAAGTAAGTATCTTTTGCTAAAGAGCCGTATTTTTTTACACTTCATTATTCTTACAATAATTCTCCTCAACTGTGCCACTCCTGAGGAGGCTAAAGTAATCCTTCAGTAGCAATGTCACTTAACATTTCACAATTTGCTCAAACGGCATTAACATGGTATTGATGCAAATAGCATTAGCTTTCAGTCATCTTAAAGGTACACAATGGGTTATCCATGGTGGCGCCTGGGTGGCTCAATCGTTAAGCGTCTGCCTTCGGCTCAGGTCATGATCCCAGGGTCCTGGGATCGAGCCCCGCATCGGGCTCCCTGCTCAGTGGGAAGCCTGCTTCTCCCTCTCCCGCTCCCCCTGCTTGTGTTCCCTCTCTCGCTGTGTATCTCTCTCTGTCAAATAAATAAAATCTTAAAAAAAAAAAAAAAAAGGTACACAATGGGTTATCCTTAATTACTTTGTGAGAAAATCAAATACACTTCAGCATTCAGTATTTATCGGGCAATTTCTCTGAAGCAAGGCTTTAAAAGGGACGCAAAGTCCGTTTTGGGGGAAAGGGAACCATGTGAAAAGGAGCTGAGGGAAAGAACCAAATTTCACAGAGGGGAAGAGATAGAAGGTCACAGAACAGTATCAGTTCCTTGGAAAGCCGAATCTATCCACAGTCAACGTTTCGCTCCCTTTGACTTTGTTCCAATTATCTGAATACGGACTCCAAGTAGCTTTGTTTTCTCTCCAATGGTAAAGAGAACACGTGCTCCCTGTAAAAATACGTACCACGTATAGTAAGAACTCACCTGCAATCCTTCTATCCTGCAGCTACTGATACGCAACCATGGCGTAAAGTACTGTTTCCCTCTCTCTAGGCACACGTTCTCACGTGCGGCACACAAGTCGCCTTGTCGCCTCCTTCTTTGACCGAACAGTCTGTCACGGGCCAACCTCATGTCAGTAAGTGCACATATTCACCAAAATGTTAATAGCTGTGTGGTAATCGCTCTAACCATTCTGATGGTGGACAACTGAACTGCTGATCTTTATTTTTCTATGAGGAACAACACCTGTGTCCAGGCGCCTTCTCACCCTCAGATGATAATTACCTTAGGATGTACTCCCCTAAGTGCGAATTCTGGGTCGCTCACAGTCCTTCCACTGTGCCTTGCCTGGTCATGACCTTCCCCCATTTTTCTACGGGAAGGTTCCTCTTTTTCTTGCTATTTGTAAGATTGGATTTTAAGAAAACAAGATAAACTTTCAGAGAGGAGATAAGTGTTGGCGAGAAGGGAAATCGCCTGGGGCGCCTGGGTGGCTCAGTTGGTTAAGCAACTGCCTTCGGCTCAGGTCATGATCCTGGAGTCCCAGGATCGAGTCCCGCATCGGGCTCCCTGCTGTTCAGGGAGTCTGCTTCTCCCTCTGACCCTCCTCCCTCTCATGCTCTCTGTCTCTCATTCTCTCTCTCTCAAATAAATAAATAAAATCTTTAAAAAAAAAAGAAAAAGAGAAGGGAAATCGCCTGTGGGGGGCGGGAAGGGCAGTTGGAGATGCTGGTCTCCCTCCGCCTCCCTGGAAAGGTGAATGCCCACAGCCATCCGCATACCTTGCCACTAGGTGACGCTCTGCTCCCCTCCTTGGTCTGCCCCTTCTTTGTGGACAGACGTAATCAGTTAGGTCTCCCGAGGCAACTGTGGCACTTCTTGGAAGGAACCTGACTAGGAAAATAATGCCCAGCAAAGCAACCCCACCCTTGGAAGCCTGTGGTAGATTTAGCTGACCCTGCAGCAGGCCTTTTCCAGAACTCTTTCTTCCGCATATCTGTGGATCTGGTTCTACAGGCTGCCCCCTCTGGCCCTGGGATGCGGCCCTGCAGCTGCCCAGCTCCCGTTGGTGCCTGTGTAGTCCTTGGCATCTCCCGTGACCAACAGAACAGCCTCGCTCTTGTCCGTCCGAGAGGTCTCTATCGCTCTGGCTCTTGGCTCCCCTACCCCCAGCCTTGACTTGTTCCGCACTATCTTGTTAGGTTTACCCATTCATGGGTCAGTTAAGGGGTGTCCAGCCCCATCTTCCTTGTTCCTCCACCTGTATCAGCTCCTCTCCCTGGGCCGGGAGAGCGCCTCTCTTTTCCGGCTACGAAGTTTCCGCTTTCCACTAGACTCCCTCCAAGTTCTTATGTTCTGTGTGAGCGGCAGCTCTTTATCTCGTTGTAGAGCAAAGAGGACTCACAGACCTCAAATGCAGATTGTTCCTGTTCTGGCTACACACTTCTAGGTGTCTAGAGCTGAAGCGACCTGTTGCAGGGATCTCGGTACAATGTGTTCCTACGTGTCGCCCAAGATCCCAGAACAGTGCCTGACACATCGTAGGCAGTCAATAAATATTTGTTGATTGAATAAATAAATTAGCTTTTACTTGGCCACCCCATCCACAACCAACTTCTAGAATCTTTTGACTCTAGTCACATATAAAAAGAGAGGGGAAAGCCCTTAATAAATGTAGTAACAACAACTCACTTGTCTATCAGCAGTAGAAGAGTTACTCTGTTAGAGTTGGCAGAACATTCTCAATTCATTTGAAGAAGAAAAGGGATTATCTGTGCACTAAATATTATTTTAGTTGGGCTAAAATATCACAGCAAGTATCTATGGCCATACATTAATATAGGCATTCATGAAAGTAGATGGGCGATTACCTGGGGCTGGGGAAGGAGGGATTAGTTCATGGGCACAGGGTTTCTTTTTCTTGTTCTAGAATCGGTCACGGTGATGGTTGCAGAACTTGGTGATTACTAAGAATCACTGAATTGTACACTTTAAATGGGTGAATTGTATGATACGTGAAAAGTATCTCAACTAACTGTTATTAACAAAAAGACACAGGCCTTCAAACACCCATTTTCACTTCTCTTCGTTCCTACAGAAAATCCTTTGAGTTGGCAATATCATTTTTTTCTCGCCCTCTGTCCCCTCCTCCCCGCCCAGTTTGGCCCCTTTCTTGGCAGCTACGGTGGATGCGGGCCGGAGCCCTCACTCTGACTGTTTGCCTGGCAGTCTGTGGGGCGGCCTGGGCGTGGGGGCTGGACGAGGTTGAAGAGGGAGGCTGATGGGCTGGGAGGCTGCCGGCCAACGGCCCTGTGCCCCGGCCAGGAATAATGAGACTGTGCCAGGGTGGGAACCACAACCTGAGGTGGTTGAGGTTTCTACAAGCAAGGCCCAACGTGTCCCAGGATTTCCAGGCTCCCAGTGTAGCCAAATAAATATGCCACATGTTTAATTATATGTGTTATGTAAAAATCGACCTCCTCCAAGGAGGCCCCAGGAGCAAACAACTTACTCAAGTCCTCTGAAGTCTTTGAAAGAATTAAGGGCTCTAAAAGTCAAGAGCCTGAAGTTCAGAAAGAGGAAAACTCTTCGCTGTGGGGCTCCCTCATCCAGCGTCCCTTCCTTCCTTCCTTCCTTCCTCCTTCCTTCCTTCCTTTCTCCTTCCTTCCTTCCTTCCTCCTTCCTTCCTTTCCTTTCTTCCTTCCTTCCTTCCTCCTTCCTTCCTTCCTTCCTTCCTTCCTTCCTTCCTTCCTTCCTTCC
>NC_058412.1:28946011-28984446 GCF_002201575.2 Neomonachus schauinslandi | reverse complement strand
TCTAGTTACAGCCTATATCGTCTCCCCCCCCCGGCCGCTATAGCCAGAGTGGCTCCTTCTTAAGGACAAAGCACTTCCCTAAAATTTCCAAAGGGCAGATTCTTCAAATTATCTTCTCAGGAACTTGAAACATAAAATAGCACCTTAAAATATAATTAACACTTAATTTTTGTTCTTAAATGCTCATAAGACAAATGTTCCCAGGTGATTTCGAATTAGGGCGTTATTTTTGGATTTGACAAGCACATACTTAAAACCTTGAAATTTCAAAGTTTATCTCACCTTGCTTGTAAGTTACATATTTGAATACCAGCACTCTTGATGAAAGAGGCACTGCAATGATAGCTACTAAAAGAGTTTCTGGAAGAAAATTCAATTTCTATTGTGTGATAATAAGGTTTGGTTGTCAAGAAGAAAATAAAAAAGAGTTGTAAACTATTGATTGCAAGGATTATATCTTCATCAAGTTCTTTCTCCTTGTTCCCTAAGAGCCAGTATAAAGCATTTGCTTTGTGAGTCCTCAGCCCATATTTACTGGGTAAAAATGACACCCATTTGCAGGCATGAAGACAGCGCAGCAGTTCTGTCTTCCTAAAGTGGGGGCTGCACCTACCCCAGGAACTAAAGAGACAAAAACTCAGGTATTTTAATTCTAGGCATTCTTTCCCAGCCTTCCGCTGTAGTACAAAGATGCTGCAGAGAAACTACAAGGCAATTCCACGGGAAAGCCGTTGTATTAGTCCACAGGAAGGATGGATGGAACCCATAGGATCAAGAAAAGCAATGCAGATGTCCGCCCAACACCATCTCCTCTCATTCTTAACCTGCCCTTGTCTTCGGGCCGGCTGGGATGGCGGCTCCATCCTTCCTTCCTTTTGTAACTGCAGTGATCCCAGCCTTGCCCTGGTGACACTCCTGGGGTCTCCCATGTCTCCAGGGATGCCCTGAAACCCACAGAAAACTTCTAACAATAAAAGGAAATTTAATTTGCTTCCATTAAACCACAGGCCATCGATATTAAGATAGGTCACCTTTTAAAAAGTCTTAGTTTGAAATAGCTCTCTTGTACTAGGAACACGAACCACAAAATCAAGCAAATGTCCACATTCTGTTGAAACAGCAAAGAGGTTAGGAACTACAGCAGTACTGGACTCGAATGTGAAGGAGCTGTGTGTCACCAAGTGCATTTTTTTTAACTTCTATATAAAGCTAACAAAGAAGAAAATGAAAAAGGATAACAGAATGAAAATTAGAATTAACATTTTTTTAAAATCTATTTGGTACTAGGAATTATACTCTACACACACCAACACACACATTATCTATATAATTTCATATATATATATACATATATATATATATACACATATGTATTCCAACCCTCACTACATCTACTTCACAGAAAACTGTAAGTATTCCATTTTTACAGACGAGGAACCCGAAGCCCAAAACAACGAAGCAAATTGGTTGTTCAGTTAAAAAATAAGAGCTGAGGTTTGAACATAGGTTTGTCTAGTATCAAGACCTATTTTCTTTTTCCTAAAACATCCTGCACAGAGGAGTGGGAAGCAGGAAGGAAGAGAGCACACCCTCAGACCTCGCTTGGTGCCACACTAAATCCTTCCTGGTGGTTAGAGTTAGAGCCCCTCTTAGTTGCTCTTGAGATGCTCAGCACTTTTCTCAGGGCTTTACAGCTGTAAATGACTCTTGGATATAAGCGTCTCTGCTATCTGCCATTAGACCATGGCCTCTGTGAAAGCGGGGTCCCTATTTTATTTTGGCTGAAAAATAACTAAAATAGCAGGTAACATTATCAGGTCTCATAGGCCATGCTCTGTTCCATGGACTAGCTTTTTGCTCCTTAAAGTGTGGTCCCAGGATCAGCAGCTTTGGCATCACCAGGGAGTTTATTAGAAATGCAGAAACCCAAGCCCCACCCAGACCTACTGAATCAGGACCTCCATGCTCAATGAGATCTCCAGGTGATTTATGTGCACATTAAAGTTTCAGCACAGTTTTATCTCATTTAAGCCTCACAACAAACACACATGCTACCTATTACTATTTCCCAAGAGGGAAACTGAGGCTTACAAAGGCAGCATCACTATAGTGTAGCACAAAGACCAGACCCATAGCAGCTGCTCAGTAAATACTTGCGGGCGGAAGGACAGCAGGGAAACAGGTAGGAAGAAAAGGACTGGGTAAACGTCTGACCTCTAGTTCTGTCTAGTTTGTACCAACTGCAGCAGCAGGAGGGCCTGGGGTCCCAAAGCAGGCGAGCTGCAGCGACACAAACTGCCTCCTTAGCTCAAGTCAGGTCAAATCCTGTGGGCACCAGCAGTGTAAACACTCCAGGAGCTAGGGGCAAACTCTTCCTCCAGAATATAACGTGCAGGAAAATGTACAGTCCTAATTACGGTGAGCTTAGGTGCCCTCCTCTTCCCTAAATGAAATATTAGCCCACAGATAAATGGTAACATTTATAACTCCCATGACGTAATGCAAAAAATTTCAGGTTCCTCCCTCTTTATTTTTACCCAAAATATACAAATGATTTAGACAGAGTTTAACAAATGGGCATCTGAAGAAAGGCAGCAAACAGCTTTAGAGGCCCTTAAATAAGTTTTTTACTCAATGCACTTATGGTGTTGGGGTAGAAGAAAAGAGGGGACCTGAGCTTGATAATGTGCTCCTTTTCTAAGAGCCCAAACTCCTTAACTACCGATAATCATTACTCAGGTAGATGAGGATTAAGCAGAACAACAGAACGCACCCATATCAAGTTGTTTTACTTACAGTGGTTGGTACCTTTGTTGTTATTAAGTGTCACTGCCAGTCACTCTTCCAAGTGCTTCATAGCAATTCATTGAGTCCTTACAGCAACCCTATTATTAACCCACTACACAGACAGAAAACTGAGAGGCACAGAAGCAGATGCACAGATTTGACCTCAGAAACCAAGTTTTCAACCATGACACGCTTTTACGTCTTTTGCACGGGGAATCAATTGGGGCTGGGGAAGGGAGGTAAGGAATTGAAATCTGTTTGCTTTGTAAAAGAAAAAAGGATCTTTTAACTTCTTTTTTTCCACGTAGTAATAGTAATAGGTAGCATGTATGTTTGTTGTGAGGCCCAACACGAACACTTAGAAATGTTAATTTGGAGGGCCTTCTTAAATTTAAATCTATACAACCACTCCTCTGACCAGAAGACCCAGGAGGTCTTGTCGAAGCACAGACCATGCTAACTGGCCAAGACAAGCAGCAGGGAGTGGGTGAGATGGAAAGATGCTTGATATAAAGGGACACCTCTCAGCTCACTGCCCACGCTCATCTGCCTAGTGCAACAAGCTAGAACACGGAGAAAATCACTCTGGAAAGGAAACTTGCCATTCTAAACCACAGCTAGTAAAGCATTAAGAATGCAGCCTCATTCTCAGATGTTGGGAAACACTCTGATATATGTTGCACAGCCTCTAAGACGAATGGGTAGGATCCCATCCCCCAGCAAAAAAAAAGAGCTCCTATTCATATTTTTAAACCTAGTTTGAATTCAAATTCTCCTTTTCAGCTTTGCCACCAGACCCTGAAAAGATCATCTCAGATGCTGCGATTCCTAGAACAAATTTTAACCACCTACTTCACTCAACAACTAATCATATACACACTTGCAAAATCATTTCTACTTGGCTTGAACTTGTATTATTATGTAGACTTTTTAAGGTCTTGCTGCCTTATTCTTTACTGAGATGAAAAGAGTGTAGAGGAGGGCCGCCTGGGTGGCTCAGTCCATTGAGCGTCTGCCTTCGGCTCAGGTCAGGATCCCGGGGTCCTGGGATCGAGTGCTGAGTGGTATGGCTCCCTGAGAGCCTGCTTCTCCCTCTCTCACTCCCCCTGCTTGTGTTCCCTCTCTCGCTGTGTCTCTCTCTGTCAAATAAATAAATAAAATCTTTAAGAGAGGAAGGAAGGGAGGGAGGGAGGGAGGGAGGGAGGGAGGCAAGGGAAGGAGGAAGGAAAAGAGTGTAGAGAGTAGGGAATACATGTGAGAGGTCCCCAAGCTCCCCAGCTGCCCTCTGCCTCAGCAGAAGGCCTGCTACAGAGCAGGAAATCAATGAATGAGTGATTGATTTCTATGCAAAGACAAGTCAGATCTCTGAAAATTCAGCTTTGGAAAAGTCAACCGCTGAGAAGGCAGGCTTTCAGTCTGTTACTCATGCATGCTTGGCTAGTCCAGTTTCCTCTTCGAATAATTAATTGAGCTGTACTGGGGGGTCTCGAGGATCCTGACACCGCCTGTGCCACATACGGAACACAGTGTTACAGGAAGCTGCTTCACCAGACACACCTGACCTTCCATCCATCATACCATGGCTCATCTGACGGCGTCCACATGCTAAAGCAGCACTATCCTGCCATGCTCCTGCCGTCGCCTGCAAGATGTTAAACACACCCACATTTTTTTCAAGAATTTCACAATTAATGTCTGGAATGCATTTTGGATTATTCCTCAAAGGATGACACAGTTGCCCTAAGATGAATTCAATATTTTTCCTTTCTCCCATTTGCCGTTCTTTGGTCCTCCCACTCCCTTATCTTTTTAGGGTCATCTACTTACTCCTCCCAACTTCATAATGCCTGTCCCCAGCACCCCCAAGCTGTTCCCTTGTTTATCCAAGTCATCGCTTCTAACCAAGCCGCACGGAACAGAGAAACCTGCATGCACCATTTCACTAAATACCTGTTATCACTAGACACAATGCCCACAGTTTAAGGATTCTTCAAACAGTTTTCTTCATAAATTAGCCTGTTCACAACTGCATTGCCAACATACTTGCATGTGGATTCTGCTGGTCACTGTTAAGCATGAATTAATGGCAGCAAATCTCTCTAGACGTGCTATTTTTGTCTTTCTGGTACTATGCAATTCATTTGCCCTTTGCCAAGTGTTTTATGTGACTGGATTCCTGAATAACAGGATTCTGTAAGCTTGAGAGTCAAAGCGAAGGTCACCAAGTCCTGTCATTTGTGCGGTGAATAGTCTCTCCATATTTTGTCAATACTTACTTCTGGGAGGAACTAATTATTTCCTTGTTTACTTGCATTGGTTGGTTTCTCTTCCCATACCCTAGTATCGTAATTTTATAGGCCCTCTGCTGGCTTTCTCTAGGAGCTCACTCCACCTGAAGACTTTGAGATGGAAAGCAAAACACATTCCTCAAAAACAAGGAGTCCTGGGTGTGTCAAGTTTTCAAATGCCAATATAGGAGTATTAACTTGGCCCCTCCCCTCTTCTTTTTAATTAGTAAAATTAAAATCCATGGACTCTTGACTCCAAGTCCTACATTTCAGAGCACTGAGAGGAGATCCGTGTGGCTTGTGCATTAACCAAATGGTTTGGTTTGGGAAACAAACCTGCCTCCTGCACCCTGACCTCAGATCCTCCATACACTCTTTTCCAAAGAGCCATCATCTCTATCCCTGACTCAGTTTCCCAGGGTTTTGAAAAGAAACTATAACCTTCTAAAGGCAACAGGTTCAGAATCCAACATTCTGTTCGCTGTAAGCACCCACCACATAACCACAGTATGGTTTTCCTCCTCACTGTCCCCATGAAAACTAGGTGGAAGGAAAAGTTAAAATATCTGGGGGAAATAAAAGGACTGTGTTTTGAAGGAGATAGTTTGGGAGATGCCATGATAAGAAACATGGAAAGTTCCATAAAGACGAAGCTACTGAGTAAACATGCACTGGGGGAAAAAAAAAGTTGGTTCTTGTCTAGGACAGCGATCACCTGGCTCCAGTACAACAAAGTTCTCGGGGCCGAGCCACTCAGTAATGTCTGCCAGGTTCCAAATCACTGTCCTCACAAACTGTCAAACTCAAGCCATCATGTGCCTTTTTACTATGTAGAGAGAGAAGGCTGCTCACGCCCCGCCCCCCTTGCCCTGACCCCTCACAACAGAAGCATCATGTACTATTCCACATAAGAGGGAAAATGGTCCTCACCCCCATCCCAAAATAGAATCCTCATGGTACAATCAAAACCTTCTTCCTAGAAAATCCCGCTTTGGTAATTTTTCAAAACTCTGTCTTTGATCTCCCATCCAGTCTTCTTCCTCAGGAGTTCAGAATTCAAACTTGTTTCTCTGGCTTCTAGGCGATTTACCTGGAGGCAGGCAGCCCAGCCAAGGGACAGGCTGCTTGGGAAGTCAGAAATGGCCACAGGGACTCACCTAATGAGTGGAAACAATAAAGAGACTTGTGCCCTCCTGGGGGCCAAAAAGCACTTTTTAGACTGCGGGAGAGCAGGAAAAAACTTGAGGTACTTGGCTCTATGGCTCTCGATTTTTAAAATGCACTTAAACCAAAAATGTATTTTTTTTTTTTTTAAAGAATGATTTGGTTGATAACAATCTAAACAACGCTGAAAAGACCAAGTGTACATGTATGTCACGTGACTCATAGGGCACAACTCTTCACATTATTTCATCTTTCAGAAAATATTTTTTCTTCACTATTCTTTCTATGGAGAAGACTGTTCATCCATTTGCTCAATACACATTTATTGAGAGCCTACTATGGGCTGGCGTGCTTTCAAAACCTAAGACAGTGAGCCACAGGTTGGAAGGGGTCCACTTTTGCTTCTGATTTATCTAACTCATTATGTGAACCACAGTTTAAAAACATGATTTTTTTTTTCACCACAAAGCCAGAATGGAGAGTAACACAAATAAAAACTACTGCAATTTGGCAAACGGAACAATGTAACTGGTATTTAATTTATGTCCTCGAAAGCCGGTAGATTAGTAATGATAATATATCTATAACATGCAATAGGATTTCTCAGTGTAGGCAATTAAATAAGTTTTCAAAAACAGTTTTCATTAACAGATACAACCAGTAGGGGTCATTTTAGTGCAAAAATTGCAACGAAAGAGACTTCAACATGATTAAAATTTATCAGTTCCTAGTCACGTCAGTTATAATAATCGTGCTTCAGTGTGTGAATTTCTCAATAAAAATGGAAACTGAGGGAAAGACTAGCCATTGAGAAGTTTCTTGCAAACTAACAAAAAAGAGCCCGCACCTTCTAGGTAATTACTGACATTTAAAGACTCCTCTAATTTTATAAAAAGAAAAAAAAAGGTTATTTATCCTACGTTTTCCATAAATTTTGTAGCCAAGTGAAAATACTTGAAATTTCAGACAGACGATTGACAGTATCTGTGTAAATCCAAACACTGTATCATGCCAGGTAGCCCCTGTTCTTACTCTGGTTTAATGGATTTAGAATACAACTTGAAGGCTGCTTTTAGAATTCTAAAAAGATTAGATAAAAAGAAATGCTGAGCACCCAGTTTTGGCAACTGAAAACAGTCCTGCTAAATGAAAAGTGGTGCTAGAGAACGCTAATTGAGATATAATCACGGAAACAAGTACTTCCAAGCATCTTCGAGGCTAATACCAAGTGCACGGGGTGTTACCAGAAGGAATCAAACTAAGAGGGATCACATCATTTCAGAGGAATGAAAAGCTCACGACAAACTGCCAAAATAACTCTATACCGTGATACTGGAAGATTGGTGCCAAAACACTCCATTCCCGTGCAAGCCCCCAGCTCCACATTTCCTTCACCAGCAGTACATCGAGAAGAAACAAAACAAGGGTCAGAATCGTTGAAACCTCCAAAAGTCCTTCTCAGAGCATAGCAGTTTCCACTGCAGTTAGCCTTCTTTCATGTTGCTTGTTCTTTTTAGATTTATGGGAGGCTGGCTTAAGTAAATTATACACTCCAAGAGGCAGGGTTCAAAGATGCATCTTTGAGTCCAACTCATTCAGAATTCCCCAAATCAAACACATAAAATTGTATCAGAAGTTAATCTCCTGGCCATTTCTTCCTGATGTGAGAAATAAAAACACATGTATTAACAATCTAAACAACGCTGGGACTTGACACCAGTTCAGAGGCTTTTGTGTTTCAGGCAAATAAACTCTTCTCGCCCAGTGTCCTAAGGGTGCAGCAGGGCAGGGCCCCTTCCCTTTGAGAAGAGTGCCCTTCACTCCATACTGCCCACTAGCTTCCAAAACAGAAAAGCCTCCTTGATTTTCCAGAACTGTCCAAACTCTAAAAGGTGTAAATAAATGTGTGTGTATTTAAAGAAAATCACAGAATTGAAGTCTTTTAATAGACCCATTTTATCCTTAAGATTGCCACCTTCTTTTTCAGTACCTCGGCACGATAAACAAAACAGGCACACAGAAGGATGCCTCAGAAGAAACCCTTCCCTGGTGTGCTGGGTCTGGCTGTTCAGTGGTAAGGAAGGGCCCAGGTCAGAGAGCGACAGGTCGCTCCTCCTCGCCGCTTCTCCAGAAGGCAGCTGCTCTGCACCAGGATGCCCCGGAACAGCATCATCACCCCGACGTCAGCCCGAGCAGGGATCCCGCTTCTAACTGGTGCTCACCGAGTCCTGCCCAACAGCCAAATAAAAAGAACTCACTGCCCCTCTTTCTAGTCCCCAAACCTGACCAAGCACCCGGAGGCCGAGGCAGGCAGGCAGGGCTCAGGGCCGACACCCGCTCACAAGGGTCCACCCAACCAGCGGAGGCTCACTGCTCTAATCGCTTTCTCCCTCCGTCAGTCTCCACACCCAGGTGCACAATGCTTCGTGGAGAAAACAGGAGTACAGGCTTCGCTGTCAAACAAACAGAAGGAACCGGCAACGCGAGAGGAAACACGCGGATATCTGATTTTAAAAAGCAGCCACGAATAGTCAGCAACAACTTTTCACTCCTAGGTGCAACACCCCCCACCCCACCCCCCCGCCCCCATTCAGAAGAGCAAGCCTTTGACTGTTTTCAATAGGCAAATAAATGAGTAACCACCGTATGTAACTTCCCCTGGGCTGACATATTCCGGAGCTGAAACTGATTTACACGCGAAGGAGGAGGAAGGGGGTGAAGGAAGAGAGCAAGGAAAAAATAATAAAAGAGTCACACAGGGAGCGTGAGCTGAAGACACGTCTCCTCGCCAACAGAAAAGGGACTTTCGAGATCGGTGTGCAGCACTCGGTAGCACACTGCGCTTGTGCGGGGAGGGCGGCAGGGGCCGGACTCCCCGAGGGGCTCGCGACAGCCTCCGCAGTGCCCCCTGCCCGCGGCGCCCCCACCTCGGGGCGCGGGGCCCGCCCCACCCCCCGCAGTCCCAGCCCGAACAGCCACACGTGTGCGGGTCTGGCGCGGCCACCCCCACCCACGAAATCCACCCTCGCCGGAGGCCGGCCCAGCGTCCAGGGAAGCGGGCGAGCGGGAACCAAGGGACGGGGGGGGGCCCACTCCCGGGGGCGGCGGCTCCCTCCTCCCGCGGAGCCCTCTCTTCTCGGGAAAGTCTCCGCCAAACTTTGTTCGGCGCAGCCAGGTGGGAGGGGGCCCGCGGCGGGCGACCGTACCTTCGCATACGCCCACTTCGTACTCGGTGATGGAGTCGCCATTGAGCGGGGGGCGGATGACACAGCGCAGCCCCCGGTCGCAGGCTCCGTGGAGCCCGTAGGCGCCGCCGCAGCTCTCGTTCCTCTGGCGGGCGCACATGTAGCAGCAGCCGCAAACGCCCTGCACGATGCTCCCGGGGCAGCTCCTGGGCTCTTCGCACTTGGACTCGTCGCAGGGCAGGCAGACCAGCGCCCGGGTGCCGGAGCGCGCCAGCAGCAGCAGCAGCCCCAGCAGCCAGACCAGGAGGTGCCCGCAGCCGGCCAGCCCCCTGCCCCCCGCCACCAAGTACATCCTCCTGCGCCGCCGCCGCCTCCTCCTCGCAGCCGGGCCGGGAGCGGGGCGGGCGTCCTCCCCTGCGCGGGGCACACGCGCCGCCGCCGCCGCACCCGCAGCCCGCGGTCCTCGCCGCCCCCCTCGGGGCCCCCGGGGCGCGCCTCCCCTCGCGGGGCGAGGCCCCCGCCCCCCGCTGCGGGCCGCGCCGACCCCGAGCCCACTAGCGTTGGCGCCAGCGGTGGCTTCCCCCCTTCCTCCTCCTCCCGGGAGGGAGGGGGAAAAAAGAAAAAAAGTTTCCTCCCGGCAGCTCCGGTTCAACCCAAACTTCTGGCGGCGGCGGCGGCGGCGGCTGCGCTGGGCTCCAGCCCCGGCTGGCGGCGCCTCTTCCCTCTCCTCCTCCGGGTCGGCCGGCCCCGCGGCGGTGGTGGCGGCGGCGCAGCCTCCGGGCCGGTCCCCGCCTCCCGAGCCGCCGAGTGGGGACGGTGGCGCAGCAGAAGGTCCGCGGCGTCCGCTCCGCGCGCCCCGCTCGCCTCACTCCTGCGCGGCTCCTCCGGGCGCTTGTTTATGGCTCGAGCCTCCGCCGCTCGGGCTGCGCCCTCCCCCGCGGGCTGCCGGGCCCTTCCTCCCTCACACGCCTCCTCCTCCTCCTCCTCCGCCTCCTCTTCCTCCTCCGCCTCCGGCTCCTCCGGCTGGAGCCCGGCGAGCCGAGCCGGCCCTGCGGCCGAGCCTTCGCGCGCCTCCCTCGCCGGGGCTCCGCGGGCGCGCTGCGGCTCGGGCTCGGGGCGCACACGGCGGGCAGCGAGAGGCGCGGCGTGCCGGGCGCCCGCAGGCTCCGCGGCCACCGTGGCTGTGGCCTGGGCGCCCCGAGGGCGAGCCGGCTGCCCCTCCTGGGCCGGCTTTGAGTTCGGAGTGTGGCGGGGACCGCGAAGCTCGGGGCCGAGGGGGTTGCTGCAGCCTTGGCTGGGGCACCCGCCGGATCCAAAGGGAAGCGAATGCACGGAAGCCTCCGCAAATGGATGAGAATCCATCTTCCACTAGAGCTGGGGATAGACTTTGTGAAAGATACTATGTAATGGAGTCTCGGGAAGCTCGAGACGCCTCCAGCGAAGCTAGTGGTGAATTAATTAAGTGCTTTAAACGGTCTAGGTAAATATTCCGCAGGGGGTGGGGAGGACGGTTGAGGACTGCTGTAGCTCGAGTTGAATTTTAACTGTCCACATCCTGTGTGGCTGGTCGCTCTGCCGTCTGTGCCAAGGTGCTATGTTATGGGAGGGGGTGAATGGAAAGTAGCAGAGCTGAATTTCTCTCCCTTGAGTAAGGCCAAATACTGGATTACTACAAGTCTTGACATGATTGGACCCGTGTTTCTCATGCATCATTAATGTCATCTGACATTGCCCTGTTCTTTCCCAAGCTCCTGGACAGAAGTAATGGGTTTCCTTCTTTTTTCCCCCCGTTTACTTGTTTATTGTAAATATATTAATAAAGAAGATGCGTGACAAATGTTATTTGTGAAAACCCCAGTGAAGAAGTAACTGAAGTGATGCAAAATGCGTTGTGCGGAGATTGTTTCTCTTCTGTGCCTGTCAGAAAACGTTCTGGAAATGACAGGCTCTGTAATGACCCACCATTCACAGGATATGTACCAAGGTCAATAAAATTCGTGAATTAACAAAAAGTGACTTGCATCCGGGGGGGGGGGGGTGTGTGAAAAAATCAAGTCCTGTGGCAGGTGTGAGGTGGGAATGGGCAGCGGATCTTCTGATCCAGAAGAGTCTGGCTCCAGGAAGGTGGCAGCCAAGTGGATCCTGAAAATCGTGACTAATGAACCAAAAGTTAATAGCACAGAATTGTAAGGAGAAAGGAAACAAAGATGCCTTTGAAATCCTCTGTTTTCGGAACAAATTTATACTTACCATAAATATTTTGGATTTAACCACTCCAATTCTGAACCAAAAAGCCAGAGTTATGACTGGAATATTCCCCAGCCACTGGCATCAGAAAACTAAATGTTTCTCCAATCGTATTTCTTTGTCCTGAGGAGAGGAAGAGACTCATTAACTATTACTGATTATCAGTGGGTGGCAGAGAAGATTTTCAACAATAGAAAGGGGGAATGAGCATCCCATTTTCTAGAAGGGTCTAAAGAGCTGTTGGGATGACTAGTTTCCAAAGATGTTGTAGAGACAATTCCTGTAGTTGTGTAGGTCAGGTTAGATGCCCTCTGAAAAGACCTCATATCCTGAGGTTCTGCAATTACAACTATTAGTGAAACTGTTTGAAATATGCTCGATTTTCTGTTAGCAGAATTCAAGAAAGATAAAAACACACCACACTGTTAAACATGACTGTTGCTTGTATCCCAACAAGGCACCAGCCCTTTGCTGTGGGATTTGCCAACAAACTGTCATCATTGTGCTGTGTTAAAAGGCCTTTGCCACTCTTGCAGAGAGGTTATCTATATTTCTGTTCAAATGCAAGTATAAAGACATTATTAAAATGTAGCAGATAACATTGTAGGACTCAACAGGAAAAGCCAAGGTCAGGTGGTGGGAAAAAAATGCAGGAGTGAGAAAGCCACTGTCAATTGAAAAAATAAGAATAATCATTCTCAAGGTCCTACTTTTGTGTTTGCGTTTTTTATTTTTTTAAGGCAATATATTAAGGGTTAGGGAAAGCTAGAGATTGAACACAGGCGAGGAACAATATGGAGGTCACCATCCATCTTTCCTGGGATTCCGGTGGAAGGTAGACAAACGCAAGGCGATAAAGGCTGACTTCTCCTGGGAATTCAAGTTAACCTTAGAAAGGACTGGAGAGATTCCTAAGATGGATATATCAACTTAGAAAATTCAACTTATATAGGGTCCTGTGCCGTAGAATTCATAGAGAAGCAAAGGAGAAAACGGGAAGAGTTACATGAGGCCTGTAACTAGTAATAAATAAGCAGCCAGCAAGGGCCTAGCAACTTATCTGAAGCCAGTGTGTGAACTAGGAGCTCAGTTATGAAATAGCAGTTTCTTCCCTGGGATCCAGGAGGGACTCTTAGGTGGCCAGAAGCCAAGGCTGAGAGTGAGGCTCAAACAAAAGGATTCCCTGATCTTTAGAGACCAGAGTAAAGATACAGAAGAAAGGATAGGTGGGCCCAACATGGTGACAATTGGGGGTCAAGGGAGAAAGTAGACTGGGAGGGATAACATAGACCCTGGAAGTTCTATACAAATGAAAGAGATAGAGTCATACATGGAATATGGTCTAATGCCTTCTCTGAGAAGTCTCCTGAGCTTATTCCCTGATCTATTCTATAGTTGTAACTACCTCTGCTTGTAGCATTCATCATGATATATTATAAAACTTTCTCTAAATAGGTCTGGACTCCATTAAATTGTCAGCTTATTGGGGGGGAGGACACATGACTCGTAAGAATGTATGCACGCCTGAATGAGTTGATAAAGAGAGGGAAGAATTATAGGTAAAAAGATATATGAACATTCTTGTCTGCAGCCTTTCTCTCTTGGTTTTAGTAAATGCCTCTAAAAGAAGCCTTTGAAAGGGTGGTTGGACATGAAGGAGTCTTCCAAATTGGGGAGGGGGGCTAGTGCACAAAACCAAATCCCACAGGTCTTAAAGGAAAGGGAGTTAGACTATACTTCTGATGGAGGTCTGGAAGAAGAGACAGTCCGCCCTCTATTGGCCATTGGGGGGGTTGGATGGGAGGGGTTTGCTAAATTGTTGAAAATGTCTAAAAATCAAATGCTCAGCTGGGGACCTAGCAGAAAGTGGAAATAAGAGAGCAATAGACAGATCAGTGGTATTAGAGCCCTCCTCCTTGGTACGGTGCCTAGTTCAACCTCTCCACTCTAGTCACACTCTGAGATGTTTGTGTTTTCCGGAAACGAAAAGAAAAATGTAGGAGTTGCCTTTTGAGTCTGAAAAACACACTCTTAAAACTGAATTGCACCAGAGAAAAAGTCTCATTGTTTTCTAAAGATGTTGCATACCTAGTAGAGAGATCTATGAAGAAACCAGGACAAGAAACATGCTCTTTTCCCCTCTTCCCTCCCATGGCTCTTGCCAACCTCAGCTGGGCTCACCTTGGGCTTGGACCCTGTCAGTGGCAGGGAAACCCCTGGTTTGGAAGTTCAGCCATCTGATCTTGGGCTCTGGATCTGGTACTTGGGCTAGATTATCACCACCTAGTACCTAATTTTACTGAGGCAGTTCCTTTCTTATCTACCCTGCTTGTGTACGGCAGCTACTCTGGACGTATTAGAACCCAGGAAGGCACATGCACAACACCGGTTGTCTCTCTCGCTGTTTACATATGTTTGAACAAGGTATTTATCCTTTCTGAATCGGTTTCTCCGTTGTAAGATGGAGACAAATTTGAATACCAACCACAGTATAGTATGGATAAAATGGTTGTTCTCCTTTCATATTATTTTTGGAGTCCTTCTCATTGTCTATTGTTATTTTTGGAGTCCTTCTCATTGTCTATTGTTATTTTTGGAGTCCTTCTCATTGAGTGTCTCCTCAAGTTTTAGGCTGGAGCGAGAATCCCTGCTATGTGATATCCCAGTACCTCTTCCTGTGCAGCATCTACCTGACCAGGCATTCACCTTTTCCCCCCCTTCTTATGGATCTTTCTGTTGGTCCCACTTTGGCAGTCTGTCTAGCCCTGGGGTTGTAGCCTTTGTAATATTTTCTTGGACCTAGTCCAGTCTTATTTTAAAGGTTAGTTCATTAATAATATTTCAAAGGGTATATCATTAATAATAATGATAATAATAGTAATAGCTAACCTTTGTAGAGTGCCTGCTAATAAGCTCTTCACAAGGGTTATTTTAATTAATGTACAGAATAGCCTTATATTACCTCCAATGCCTAAATGCTGTCTCCACTTTATAGTTAAGGAATCTGAGGCACAGAGGGCTGTGTGGCTTGCGAGGTCTTAGAACTCTGTGGATGCCTATTGAGTCTGGAAACCAGTCCTATTATACCATCGGAGCCTGTATATATCACTGTCTCGGGCAGGAAGTTGGGAAGGGTGAATTGCTTTTCTTTTCAGTTTTATTGTTTTTTGTGGACCCACCTTAAAATTAACATCTACCACAAGATCTTGCCTTCTTTGTTAATTTGCATATGAAAAGTTAAAATAGCCATTAGTGCTTTTCTCAGAATAGAAATAGCTTCATTGTTTTCCTAATTATTGAATAAGAAATATTTATGAAGTATTTACAATGTGTATATTTGCTTACTACCTGAGTATATTATCATGACTAGTCTTCACTAGAGCCTGTTGAAATAGGTACACAATTACCTGCATTTTATAGGTGGGGAACCAGAGACACAGAAAGGTTAAATAATATGCCCAATGTCACACCTATTTGAAAGGAAAATTGGGGATTCAAACACAGGCAGTATGGCTCCAGAATCCATGTTATACACTACTACTTCTTTTTTTTTTTAAATATTCTCCACAAATACATGCTCATGGGGGTTGGGGCAACATGAGAAAATACAAGCAAGTTAAAAAAAAAAGAAATAAAATATCACCTATAATTCCATCATTGAAATACTAACCATTAATGACATTTCTTATACATCCTTGAAGGCTTATTTTCCCCTTTAAAGTATGAAATATAAAATGGGATACGCATCGTAGTTTATAAATGCTTTTTCACTTATACCTATACATGGCATATTGATCTTTAGGATAAAAACTACATCCTTTTTATTACTACTGAATGTTATTACATTGCATGGGTATACCATATTATATTTAATAATGCCATATTAATATATCTTTAAGGGTTTTTTGTTTGCTTTATATTTTCACTGTCATAAACAAAGCTGCAGTACATTCCCATTTAGCAAAATCTTCAAACATCTGTCCATTGACTTTCTTTAGTAAATTCCTAAAGTGGAATTGCTAATTGTGGGTCAAAGTATGCCTATTTTTGACACTGCCAGGTTGCCTTCCAGAAACTTTTATCTGCACACTCCCTCAAACACTTAGTGAAAGTGCTCAAATCATTCCTATAATGTTTACTTTGGAATTGCCTTGTGTAGTCCCATGGGAAAATATGCTTCATTGTTTAACCATCATATATGATTCGACATATTATAACTCAAGTAGATTACCTTCTTCATTCACCAGACTTGGCTCGAAATTAATTTTTATTAATCTCTAGCAAATTCATCCTCAAAGGATGGATATTTGTTGGCAATATTTAAGAGAATCAACACATGTTCCAGAAAAAATATGTTCTAAAAAAGTTTAAAGAATGGTGCTCATTTCACAATATATACAAATATCAAATCATTATTTTATACCTCTGAAACTAATAAATGTTATATGTCAATTATATCTCAATAAAAAAGATGGTAGGCATTGGTGGCTTCCATGGAACCAGCATTCAGCTTTTCCAAGAAACTGCTGACAAGGAGACATCATTTATTTGAATTGTAAATTCTGATATGATAATGTTCATCAGAATACTGGTATTTTTATATTCATATCCTATATATCATACAGATGTTTTGTCATTGAAATAGAATTTATTACCTGTTTTCTGGGGGAATTGGTAGTGCTTACCAATTTCTATGTTCCTTCTTTTCATTCTTTTTTTTTTTTAAAGATTTTATTTATTTATTTGAGAGAGAGAGAATGAGAGAGAGCGAGTACATGAGAGGGGGGAGGGTCAGAGGGAGAAGCAGACTCCCTGCCAAGCAGGGAGCCCGATGCGGGACTCGATCCAGGGACTCCAGGATCATGACCTGAGCCGAAGGCAGTCGCTTAACCAACTGAGCCACCCAGGCACCCCCTTCTTTTCATTCTGGACACAAAACTAGGCAACACTTACCATATTCCTTGAGGTTAGATGGGGCCATGGAATGTGGATGAAAATGTGGATGGGGATCTTGTCTAGGCTGGCCTCTAAAACTCTCCACAATCCTGCATATTTCTTTTATTCTCTCTCTGTTGGCTGGCATACCATGGAGGACCTGAGGCACTAGACGAATTTGGAACCACTAAATGGACAGAACCTGGATCCCTCAATGGCTGTCTGAAGCTGACCTCCTACATACAGACACATTCACATACATAGACCTCACTGAAGTCTCAGTGGATGGTGATGTTAGGGAGAAATGAATATTTACTGTGAGAAGTCACTGAGATTTGGGGCTTGTTTGTTACAGCGGTCAGCTCATCCTAACATATTTTAGCCTAAACAGAAATAACATTAATTGTTTATTCAGGCCCCAGGTATTATTATATGTTCTCAGACCAAACGCCATTTTGACATCACCTATAAACAACAAGCATTTGTTTGTTTGACCATGGAATGTTGTGAAATGATTATGTTACCAATTCTAACATTTACATTTTTTAAATTATCATAATGTTCTTAGAAGATCTTAACAACATTTTGTTAGCACTGACTAGTGGCAATTAAAATAAGTAATATCAAAACTTTCCACTTACTCAAATGAGAAGGTAGCCACCTCCATTCTGCTCCCCAGGGAGAGTGAGCTTCCACACGCTCACACTGTCCCAGCCCATAGATTTATTGGGGGATTACCAAGGTCCTATGCACTCAAAAGACAATGAAACTCTTCAAACCCCCATTCTTCTCCTTTTTCCACATCTGTCAGAATATATGACTTCCTCTCCAAGCCTTCTTTGCAATACTGCCCATATACACTGCCCTTTGAAGCCTTCCCCCCACGAGTATTACCCTCATCACATTGACATCCATAAATTTACTATGGACTTCAAATTGGCACCTCCTTCTATTTATCATTTGAACTTAAAGACTATTCTAATATTTTGGTATTGGATTCTAAGGCCATCCTATTCATATTCTTTTTCACTAATTAACTGATAACTTAATGTGTCTTGATCATCTTATTGGCTACATTGGTTGTTCTTCACAAACTTTTTCAAGCTCAAACTAAGGTTCATGCAACAAAACACGTTTATTGACCAAGTGCTAGCTGCCCGCAAGCTGTGACCATGTAGATTAGCAAGAAAACTGGAAGATGGGGATCATAGGGCATGAAACCATATAGGAGAGATTCCAAGAGTCTGCATCATCGGCTGATTATTGTCAAAGACCATATCATGTTTCTTGTTTAGATTTGCCAAGGAGAAGAGCCAACCAGCAATGCCAATCACAGGTATTTAAAGAAGAGGACTATTCAATTTTTTCCTTGACAAATTACTGACTAAATCAAAAATGTCCTCAGTGATGATGAGGCATTGTGCTATAAAGTGCTCTAATGGAAAGAACATGATCTTGGGAATTGAATTGACCTGGGATGAAATTCTGACTGTGTTTATTACTGTCCATGTAACTTTGAATAAGTTATTTAATAAGAGTTTCTCATCAGTCACTTAGGAAATTAGCACCTACAGGATTCTGAGCATATAAGACATACTTAATAAGTCTTCTAGCATTTTTAATGATGGGATTTTTTTAAACCTATAATAGATTCAGATATTCACTAAATCTTTGCTACTTTCAAAGCTTTTGAAATGCAGTCTAGTGTATGATTCTAGAACATAGGAGTACTTCTGACCTGTGTGAGGATCAAACCCAAGAGCTTCACCTCATAGTGATTTTACTCCTTATAGTCTGTACTTCCCCTAAAGTCTGTACTTTTCATGTCTGTCTCACCACTTAGGATGCATGATTCCCTATAAGGCAGGATAGGGCCTTTGAAGCCAGCAAGCTGGATCCTACATTTCTAATCACTACTCTAGTTACAAAAATCAATGTCTTTCCTTGTGTTTGAGGGGCCCCACTGTCTAGCATGGGCAACTGGTAAGTCAACAGTTTCAATATAGTGTAATAGAAGTTGACAAAATCAAGTCTACATGAGAAAATTGGATACAGTTAAAACTTTTTCATGAATGAGAAGAGAGTTGGGCTGAATCTTGAAGGAAGAATAGACACCAGGTTTAGGGGGAAAGAGGTGAAGAGATTCCAAGCAAAGAAAACAGCAGAGTGCCTAAAATAGAGCTTGGTACACAGCAGCCATTTAATAAATGTTGTTGAAAGAAGGAAGATAACATGTGCTTTTGCTGTGGGGGAGAAAAATGAGGTCTGAGGAGACTGGATGCCTGGCAGCAAATGTTAGGAGACAAGGCCAGTAAGGTTGGGCTGGACGATAGAGGCCTAAAATCCACAGCAAAGAGTTTAGACTTCATCCTGGAGGGGAAGGTTTGGAGCTTTTAGAGACAAGTGACCTCGTCAGATTCATATTTTATAAAGATAACATATTTTATTGACTTTGAGACACACTTTAAAAATATTTTAACAGCTCTGAATGTGGGATGCATCCCACAATTGATGGCATGTCATGGTTTAATTGGCAGTTTATTTTCTGTCTCGGTGGTATATAAAATCATGTTGCTTACTAGTTATGGCATCTTATATGTGCTAAAAAGTTGAAATTATGGCAGCAGAGTAACAGAGGGACAATGAATGGAAGCAAGAAGACTAATTGGGAGACTTACCAAAGACAATGAGCTGCAAGATAAAGCCAAACATGCCACAGTAGATTTTGAAAATCCAAAATAGCTGAGGAGTTCCTGAGTTTCACGGGTTCACCTCACCTTTTGGTTTTCCATCTTGTGCTTTGCCACACGGTTAGAACCTGAGAAAAGCTTTTAGCTTTTCATTAAAACCGTATTTTCTCAGGTGAACAACTGAAGTATACAGAGTATTACTTAGCATGTATTAGGCAT
This sequence comes from Neomonachus schauinslandi, assembly GCF_002201575.2. Classification (NCBI taxonomy): domain Eukaryota; kingdom Metazoa; phylum Chordata; class Mammalia; order Carnivora; family Phocidae; genus Neomonachus; species Neomonachus schauinslandi. Next base: position 28,964,931 of record NC_058412.1, on the reverse strand, counting down.
CAGCATTTTGAGAGCAAAGTACTCGCCGAGACTGGAGACCTCTTTAGTACTATCCCCGGGGGTGTCTGCTTTGTGCCCAGAGATTTCTTATAGACAGAAAAATATTTTTTTTTTAAGTATCGGAAGAGGCTTCAGATATGTTCAGGTTCAATTCCTTCGTTTTATAGATGAGGAAAGTGAGGTCCTTCCGTGCTGATTACCTTCCATTTGCTGACTCTGAGCAGCCTCACACATGGTACACGCGGTGGGTGCAGCACGCAGCCCTCCTCCGCCCTCCTCAGTATCAGCAAGTTAGTTGTTGGTCTACCTCCGGATTACTTCTGACTCCAGTTCCGCTCCTGAGCCGATAGTACAAAAGGATCTTTTGCCTTCAGTTGCCACAGTTTAGCATGAATACATTTGGTATTAGCTTCCCTCTCTTCTTTCTGACTCATTCTATCGCTGGAATGGTATTCTCTTTGCCTAGACACCTAGTTGTCTGCATCCTGGGCTGATTCGTAGCGATGTGTCTGGGGTTGCACTCTGTTGTCTGGACAACTGCTGCTTGAGTTCCGATGGGTACCACCTGTCTTCCTGTGCCCCAGCTTCTACCGTAGCACCCTGAGACACTTCAACTGGCCCAAAAGTAGTCTCTAGAAACCAGACCTCCCCTCTGTTTTTTCCCTCCATCTAACTCTAGACTGTTTATATGGTATGCTGGGTCAGGCTCTTTCTCTAAGCCCCAAACTCTGGAACATTTATTCACTATGAAAACCCCTTTCTTAGCTCTCAGAAACACTACGTACCAGTAGGATGTGCGGGGCTGCATCCCTTGTTATTGGTTGAGTCAACTTTTCCATTCATTGGGATTCCTTCTAATTGGCTTCACTGGTCAGGCATTAGTTCTGATTAACCAGTGACCATGCAGTTTAGTTCTTAAATATTTTAAATGTCTCCTCTGCTTCCCAGTAACCATTGGCTGAGCACATGGAACCACATACATGCTAAATGCTTTGCATATATTAATTCTTTTAATCCTCATCATAGGGTATGATCAGACATATTTTTAAAGAAGAGGAACTGAGGCTCAGAGAAATTATATTAATATTCCAAGGACATAGGCCCTGTGCCTGAGTCAGGATTCAGATCCAGGTCTTGGTGACTTCATGCCTCACTATGACACTGTAGTATCCTCTATCCAGTACCAACTCATTGTGCATTGAGTCTGGTCTGCTTATCTTACTCCAGCATTAGAACATCTTGGCTAGGCTGTTTGGTGCTTCCATGCCCTCCCTCGCAGACTGGGCAGTAGTCATTTACCTGTTGAGAACCATGAGTCTACCCAAACCTTATGGACAGACACAGCTTCCAGGTCTTTCCCACCCCCTCAGCATCCAACTCACCTGCTCCTCAAATATCTAAATCGTACTTCAGTGATGCATAAACTGTCAGACCTGTGCATGGATTCGAACGTCTTTCTTTAGTCTCCTGTTGTTGTTGTTGTTTTTTAAAAGATTTTATTTATTTGACAGAGAGAGACACAGTGAGAGAGGGAACACAAGCAGGGGGAGTGGGAGAGGGAGAAGCAGGCTTCCCGCCAAGCAGGGAGCCCGATGCGGGGCTCGATCCCAGGACCCTGGGATCATGACCTGAGCTGAAGGCAGATGCTTAACGACTGAGCCATCCAGGTGCCCTCTCCTGTTGTTGTTGTTGTTGTTGTTGTTTTTAAAGCCACCAAAGAACTAAGGAGACAGTTCCCTTTGATTCCTGATTTGTTTCTCACTCTAGAACTTTCCCTAATTTTATTTTTTAGTTGTAAAAATGAAATGTGAGGAGTCTAAGCGTATCATCAGGGCAGCTTACCTGCAGAAAGAGTAACCAAGGGGGCGCCTGGGTGGCTCAGTCATTAAGTGTCTGCCTTTGGCTCAGGTCATGATCCCAGGGTCTTGGGATCGAGCCCCTCATCAGGCTCCCTGCTCTTTGGGAAGCCTGCTTCTCCCACTCCCCCTGCTTGTGTTCCCTCTCTCGCTCTCTCTCTGTCAAATACATAAATAAAATCTTTAAAAAAAAAAAAAAAAGGAAAGAGTAACTAAATATACATTTAAAAAATGCCTCACAGTGAGTCTGGTGGTTTAGGTTTGAGCAGGTCATGAAACCATGTAATATTGTAACTATAATAGCTAATATTCATTGAGCACTTAAAATGTCCTCAGTTCTAGTCTACATACATTATATACATCCTCTCACTGAATCCCCAACAACTCTATACAGTAGGGGCTATTAATCATCTTCATTTTATAGATGAGGAAACTAAGGCACAGCATAGTTGAGTCACATGGCTGGGTCACCCAGGTTTGAAATGAAAGAATCAGGATTCAAAGACAGGCACCCTGATTCCAGAGCACAGGCTCTTAATCAAGCCAAGGATTATAATGCTTTATTTAAACAAACATACAAGAATCAGACACACAGATAGTTATTGTTTTTCAAAGCACTAACATTATCACCTTGGGAAAATAAGCCCATTTTCTGAGAGTGTTGCCATTTCTCAAAATATTTTTGGAACCGGCCTCTGACCCAATTACAAATTTATAAGGCAATTAGATTTGTTAGGCTTATACCTTGGTTTTGATTAAAGACAGCATTACCATAGTACAAATACATAGTTCTATAAGTCAATGAAATTGATGAGCATTGCCTCTCCCAAATGAAAATACACAAGGAAAGATAACTCCTCAAAGAAGAAATATAAATGACCAAAAAACATATGAAAAGATGTTCAACCAAATATAGTCAAAGACATGCATATTAAAATAATGAAAAGATACTTTTTATCTACTAGGTTGACAAACATTTTAATGATTTGCAATATCCAGGGTTAGCAAGGATGGGGGCAATAAAGACTCTTACGAATTACTGGCGATAGTATAACTTGGTATAATTTTTCTGGAAGTCAGCTTAGCAATACACATCAAAATATTAGTTGGACATATCCCTGATCCAGATATCACAATTTTAAGAGTTTATTCGAAGAAAATAATTCTGATTCTAGGAACATTTCTTATTCAAAAAACTCCTTTCCTAAGAAGAAGAGGATTAGGTCAAGTGTATAAATATCTTGCAACCAGGATGTCCATGATAGTCCTGCTCATAGTTAAAAAATTGATAACTAACTAAATGCCCATTAAACTAAATGTCCATTAATTAAGTGTTGATTAAATAAATCTACATAATGGGAAATTACAGTTATTAAAATGATGATGTGTGTTAGAGAGATATCCACAATATGGTGTTTATTTTTATTTTTTGTTTTTTATAGTGTTGATATTTTAAAAGCAATAATATTACAATTATAATTAGTATAAGACAATAATATAAAAATTATGGTAGAATCTCATCCCATTTTATTTATCTCTATATCTCTCCACCCACAAGTACACAAATATGGATAAATATTCTGGAAAAGCTATTAACTAATATATTAAGGGTGATTGTTTTTGTGTGTTAGGACTTCACGCAATTCTTTTTTATTTTATTGTCATACCATTATCATTTCATGCAATATATTCTTATACTGTTAACTTTTAACTTTACAATATTCTCTTTATAATTAGGCAAAAATAAATCTCTTTATAGTTTGAAAAAAAAAAAATTACGAATACCTAACTGGGTCATTCACAATCTTTACCAGACATGGTCTGCAACAATTTTGGACCGTATTCAAAATAAGAAATACACTCACAAATGAAGGGAGCTTGCTACTAATGATTCTTTTGTCATATGAAACACAGCTCAGTCTCAAAAGAGAATTTACAAAATTGTTTCATCACATCCTGGAAATAAGAGTCTCCAAATGGTGATGATGTGCAAGCGCTCAACGTGTATTTGAAGATACAGTTCTGGACTGTTTGTTGACAAAAATCATCTCACCACTTTTACTGTTGTGACTCACATACTCTGTTTGTTTATATCAGTTTTCATAAAAAAATTTGAGATAGCTGAGCCCCAAAGAAATCCTCTCACTCGGTGGCTGAGCAAGCCGTAATTTCTTTAGTTTTGGCATGCATCGGTAAAAGAATGCATATTTTTGCTTGCTTGACCAACCTCAGGAATCTGCAAGTCTGCTAACATTGCATTATGTGGATGGTGCCCTGAATAATACCATGTGCCCTGTCGCAAAAGCCAAAGATGCGCTTGTGGAATTTATTTTATTCCGATTTATGAGGACTACTGCACACAAATAGATTATTGTAGTGTCTGTGATTAATGGGATACCACACAGCTGCGTGGACTTCATAAATCATTGTATGCGATGTCTGAGCGAATTTTACTTGCAAAATCAGTCTCAATCAGCTGGGCTCAAAAACTGGGTAAAGCAGAAGGATGTGTCCGGTGGTGGGAGGTATCGAGGATTATGTAGCAGTCAGTACGGGTCCGATTTTATGTCTCTTGTTATCAGTGATGTGGAAGAATGAATAAGCAACACATTAATTAAATCTGCAGATGGAATTGGAAATGTCACAAAGGCTGAGAAGGCCCAAGAAATGATACAAATTGGCCTAAATTTAGTGATAAATGGGGGTTGGAATAAAGGACAAAAATACAAGAGATTTGAGCATGTGTGCACATGTACACACAAATCAATAAGCGATGAAAGAAATCAGTTAATTTTATAACTCTCTTAAGATCTCGAGTATCATATGAAAACAGTTTGGGGATAATGAATATTAAACAAGAATGCCTGCAGGGTTTTATTCTAAGATCAATATTTGTTTTTAAAGTAATGAGTTTATTGCTTTTTTGATACACATTTGATACATATTCATCATAAAAGAATGAGGAGCTACAGATCAGCAACAATAAAAAATATTCCTTTAATTCCATCATTCAGTGGGATATATAGTCATATATATGTATATATATATGAGAAAATGAGTCATTTTGTATATTCAATTTGGTATCCAATTTTATTTGTGTAAGAATACTTTTTTTTTTTTAAAGGCTAGGTTCTTGAGAACCATGGTCTATACCCACCTTTCTCTGGATCATTGAATTTGTTCCCTTCAATCTCAGTAATTAGAAGCTCGGAGAAAAATGACAAAGGGCTAATATTTGTAAAGGCTAAAGCTGGAGAGAAAAAAAAGGAAAAGAATTTTTTTTTTTTTTTGAAGACTGTGCCCGCTCCTGGGAAATTCCTGACACCACCAGCTAGCAGTCCATGTCTCTGAGCCCTTAGGGGTCAGCCTTTCCACAAGGGAGCAGTCACAAAATTCCCCCCACATTTCCCGGCCTTGTGGTGAAGCTGGCCCTCTGATCCTGAGAATTATTGGCACTTCAGCAGAATCACTATTATGAACTGAGGAACACTCCTATTTCCAGAAACAATTTAAAAGGAGGAGGCGATTCCCACACGGAAGGTTATTCACGAGGGTGGAGGAAGGTAGTCATCTGAGACAAATGTCCTTCTGAGGGCAGGGTTACGGAAGGCATGAAAAGAGGGAAGGAAGAAAGAGAAGGGAGCGTGGGAGGAAAGAAGAAAGGAAAAAAAATGAAGGAAAGTTCTGGTTTGGGGCCCTAATATATAGCTCTGAGCCAAGGACAATGGAATAAATGAAATAAAAGCCTAATTCAAACAAACACAGGCAGAACCTGAATCTTATTATGAATCCAACCTGAAAGCGTAGGGAGATTGTCAAATCAAGGGAGAACAAAGTCATTTCTGGAGCCTTGAATTTGGCATTAGGTAGACTTAGGAGGCCAGCGCCCCTTGTCCCAGCTCTGGGTTCTTGGTGAGGAGGGTCACATGGGCTGCCCTGGGCTCATCTCTCCTTGTGGTGGCCACACAAGAGGGAAAGGGCCATGGGTGGGAGTCCTTGGGATACCAGTTTCCAGTTTTCCCACCCACCACCTGGCTGTTGTTAAGCACTTCCTGTCACCTCTTTGGGTCTCAGTGTTCTCATCTAAGAAATGAAAAGTTAGCCCTGAATCACCTCTAACATCCTCTTTAATGGGCTTGCGCTCCCAAATCTCCACAGGACCCTAGAACTACCTTGGGAGCCTTTCAAAACCCACCATGCAAAGGCCTCCCTCCAGACCATTTATATCAGAATCTCTGGAGTGCGGCAGCTGTCGCTATTTTTATGCTCCTCAGGTCATTCCAATGTGCTTCCAAGGCTGGAAATCTCTGAACTGTACTAGACGAGTTTTGATTCTTAAAACGTTAAGAAAAATAATAGCTAACATTTATTGGATGCTCTTTCTATGCCAGAAGCACTTTACATATTATCCTTCATTTAATCCTCACGAGGACCTCAGGAATTAAAACTTTCCATTTCTCCAGTACTACAGATGCAGACGTTGAGACGTCGGGTGGCTAGGTGATTTGTCTGAGGTTACCCAGCCAGCGAGGAGTGAATTCTAACGTAGGCAATTCGATCCCGGAACTGAGGATCCTGCCCACTAAACCATGCTGAAATACAGAAATCTGAACAGCCTCTTGTAAGTGAAGTTAGGCTTTGGAAGTTTTGCAGAATTACCATTTTTTCCATAAATTAGAACTGGGTGAGAACATTTCATTCTGGTCCTGTTTCCTGTCTGTCCTTCGAATTTTGTAATTTACTATAATTTTCAGAGTAAGTGCAATAGGGGTTGCTTTATAAAGCGTCTGTCCAAGTATCGCCATGCCTACTGTTAACTAGTATTTACACACCGCTTACTATGTGCTGGCCACCATCCCAAGTGTTTCTGTGCTTTCGTGTACAGTTGACCCTTGCACGACATAGGTTTTAGCTGTGTAGTCCCCCTTACACGTGGATTTTTTTTTTTATAAATACAGTACAGTACTAGAAATACATTTTCTCTTTTTTATGGTTTTCTGAATAACATTTTCTCTCATGTAGCTTGCTTGATTGTAAGAATACAGCATAAAATACATATAACATACAAAATATATTCTAATTGACTATATTATTAGTAAGGCTTTTGGTCAACAGTATGCTATTAGTAGTTAAGTTTTGGGGGAGTCAAAGTTCTATGCAGATTTTTAATTAACTACTTAATTAATTTGACAGAGAGAGAAAGAGGGCACAAGCAGGGGGAGCAGCAAAGGAAGAGGGAGAAGCAGGATCTCCTCTGAGCAGGGAGCCCAATGTGGGGCTCGATCCCAGGACCCTGGGATCATGACCTGAGCCGAAGGCAGACACTTAACCGACTGAGCCACCTAGGCGCCCCTCTATGCAGATTCTTGGCTGGGGTAGGGATTGATGCCCCTAACCCCCATACTGTTCAAGGGCCACAATATTTTCAAAAATGACCACAATATTTTGAAGCTCTTCTCATCAAGAAGTAGAGTCTATTTCTTCATCTCTTGTTTTTGGACTTGGCCATATGACCTTCTTCGGCTAATGAGATACCAGCAAATGTGACACAAGCGAAGACTTAAAAAGTGCTTGAGGACTTGTGTGTAACCTCACCTTTCTAGCCCTTAGAACCCAGCCACCACATGAAGACGTCCAGGTGACACTGCTAAATGTTGGGGATCCATGGCTCTGTTGCCCAAGCCGAGTATACGACATGTGAGTGAGGCCATCTGGAACCAACCAGCCCCAGCCCACTGCCAACTGACTGCTAGAACATGAGTGACCCTGGTGAGACCAGCCCAAGAACCACTTAGCTGAATTCAGCACAGATTGTCAACCCAAAGAATAATGAGCCAAATATTGTTGTTTTAAACTATTAAGTTTGGGGGCAGTTTTTATTCATCAAAAGCTAACCGATATACATATATTTACTCCTTTATTTCTCATAAGACACTATCAGGTAGATTTTGTTATTATCTCTGTTTTATAGTTGAAGAAACTGAGGTCGAGGAGGGTTCAGTAAAAAGTCACTTAGCTAGGAAGTGGTTGTATCAGGGTGTGAACCCAGATAAATGACTCTACCATCCATGCTATACCATCATAAGAGCTCTAGGTAAAGTTCTGAACTTAAAAAAGAACAATCTTCCATTTAATTGTTAGTTGAATTCCTGAAAAACTCAGTATATATTCAAACTGCAAAAATACTCTTGTATTTTTACATATATTTACATATGTTTATATGTAAAACAGAATTAGGTTCCAGGATGAGATAATTATAAACAATTCTTTTTAGGAACATGAAATAATCCAAGAAGATATTAAAAAATGATGCAGGATACAAGACAATTCTTTGTTTAAGGAATTGGTCCGTAAGTATAGGAAGCATATCATTCTTGGGCCCTGCCTACCAAATGCCAGGAGCACCACCCTCCTACAATCATTGTAGCCACAAAAAAATTCCCCCCAAAATTTCCAAAAATGGTTACTTGGGTCCCACTCCCAGGGAGTCTGTTTGGTCTAGTGTGCAGCCAGGGTTAAGTCTCTGGTACAGGTGAAGCCCAATTAAGAGCTAGTAGAGTTCGGCCTGTGATGATGGACAGACCCTTTATTTCACAACCAGGCTGTCAAGAATGGTTGTGCAGGTTGTGCACTGCACAGTCCTGGAGGGCATGTAGTCACAAAGACTGTGGAGCCCTCTTCATCTATCAGATAGGAACAACATACTTGCTGGCTGGCTCGAGTGAAATCACATGGGAAAATATTATTTATATACTTTAGGTGACATGGAATTTTTCCTTAAACAACTTTCTTTAGTTGAGTAGCATTTTAAATTATTTAGACTGTATCTCTCTTCATAAAAGCCTACAAGATTTTATTACATGTATTAAAAATTAAGCTTTATAAAGATTTTTTAAATTAAAAATCCCACATACCCACAAAAGCACAACCCACATACCATCTCTTGTCTTTTTCCAAGACAGCCTATTCTATCAGAGGTCATAATAAATTAAATCCCAAGGTACTCAGATTTTGGCAAGGAACTTCCTGAATTAGAAAGACAGTAGAATTGCAAATATTCTTGGAAAAATGATAGGCATATTACCATATAGGGATGTATGAACATATATATGAAAATACCACACGGAGAAGTTGGGAGTTGACTGTTTTATATTACAAAGGGTTATGGATGAATGTCTGGGTGTCGCCCCCCTGCCCCATTCATATGTTGAAGCCCTGCCCCGAAAAGTGATACTATTTGGAGGTGGGGCCTTTGGGAGGTAATTAGGTGAGGTCATGAGGGTGGTGCCCCTTCCTTATAAAAAGAGGCAGAGAGGCTAGAGCTTTCTTTCTGCCATGTGAGGACACAATGAGAACGCAGCTGTCTGCAAGCCAGGAGGAGGGCCCTACCAAGAACAAAATCTGCTGGCATCTTGATTGTGGACTCCCAGCCTCCAGAAACTGTGAGGAAAAAAGTCTGTTGTTGAAGCCACCCAATCTATGTTATTTTGTTATGGCAGTCAAAGTTGACTAAGACACAAAGCAATTCTTTGGAAGATGTATCTCTGACCTGCGAAGGATTTACTTCGTGTATCTTTATAAAGCAAGCTTCCTTATGTCAGTGATAAAGTGACTTGATCTCCAGCAATATTGTTTGGGGGCACAAAGAATCTGAATATTCATTGGACAGTGTTTAGATAGTATTTATTGAGTTACTACCATGTGCCCATCACTATACTAAGGTCTGGATATTTCAATTAAGATGAGACACTGTTTCTGCCCACAAACAGCTTCTGGTTTGTGAAGCAGATGAATAAACTGACAAGTCAAACACAACCTCACAAGTGGTGAAATGAGAGTTGTGAACAAAGTGTCCAGTGGAGAGTGCAGGTGAGTCAGCCTGGTGGAGGGGGCAGGCCCTTATCAAAAAAATGGGTTGGATCGAATCTTAAAAGACCGGTTGACATTTGCCTGCTGGAGAAGCAGGGATAGGTGTGATACAGCAGGTGCAAAGGCACCGGGGCTGACAAGTGAATTGTCAGAAGCATAAGGCTGGGCCTGAGAAGAGGCAACAGTGATGAACTTGAGGACGTAAATTAGTTACAGCCTGTGCAGGGCTTTGGATGTCATGCAAAGGAGCTTGGATTTCATCCTGCAGAAAACTGGAGTCTGCAGGAGTTGAGAAGCAGAAAATAATACCAATTTTTTTCCTTAAAAAAACAACTGCAGCTTCATGGAGGACAGGATGGGAAAAGATGGCCCAGGGGACAGTGTGGAGACCTGTGCTAATGGGCACCACACCTGGAGGCTTTCTGATCTAGATTCCATCCTCGACAGTCAGGTCAGGAGTTGCTGTAGGCATGAAGGTGGGTTGGAAAGGAAGCGTGAGGTGTCATGAGACAAGAAACAATGGAACAGGAATCCAAGCCAGAGGGCCTAGGCAAGAGGTGAACAGGCTTTAAGTAAGGGTATTAGGATGGCACAGGGTAACAGGCCAGAACTTCTGAAAATTCGGTGTGCATCAGACTCGGGGCTCGTTGCAAGACAGACTTCTGGGCCCCTACCGCAAGATTCCGACTCTGTATAGGACTGGAGCCTGGTCTACTGATCCACAAGTGCACACATGATGCATAATTTTTTATGCACACACACACCACTGGTCCTCGGACTAAATTTTGAGGAATGAGGCTCTAAGGGGACCTCCAGCTGTAAAATGACCTGAATTGATTTCAGGAGTTAAAAACCACTTGAACCTTCAGGGGTAGACATTTAGTTACCAGACCGGAGAGAGATCTGAGTGGGTGGAGGCGGGCCAGCTCCTGACCGACCAGACATAAGATGGGAGAGGCACCACGACGGAGTACGCAGCTGTACGTGAAAACCAGATGAGACTTGATTAAAAAAAAAAAAAAATTGGTTTCTCTTCTCCCCAGGCAGCTGCTACAAAATGGGACTAATGGTTGTTTGAGAAGTGAGAGAAAGAGGCAGGCCTGAGCAAGTCCTACACAGACACTGTCTCTTTGGAAACGGGGTCTGTCAGCTGGGAGCTGCCCATCCAACCCTTCCCTGCTCCGGCAACCCCACATTGGGAGCATCCGGGCCTCTCCAGGCTGATTGAACGCAACCCCCCGACGAGACCTTCCAGTCTTTCAGGGGCCGGCTGCAAGTGCGAATGCGGGTTTTTGTTGCACAATTAAAAGGGGGGAAAAATAGGTGAAGATAATCAAATTCTTGAATTGATTTAATTATGGTGCATCTTTTAATATGACAGACTGAAGAGGCTTCTAGAAACTAGGCCAAATTTTCTGGAGAGCTGCCAGCAATCATACGGCATGAATACATATATAAATAAGCAAGATGTTAATGCTAAACCTCTTTTTTTCTTTTCTGACTTAAGCTGTGAAGGTAACAACGCCGAAGCCATAGTCGGTGTAACCCGAGCAACAGATGGCAATTTGCTTACATTGCAAGATGGATTTGAGGGGCGCCTGGGTGGCTCAGTTGGTTAGGCGACTGCCTTCGGCTCAGGTCATGATCCGGGAGTCCCTGGATCAAGTCCCGCATCGGGCTCCCTGCTCGGCGGGGAGTCTGCTTCTCCCTCTGACCCTCCCCACTCTCATGTGCACTCTCTCTCATTCTCTCTCTCTCAAATAAATAAATAAAATCCCTAAAAAAAAAAAAAGATGGATTTGAAATCGGAATTGACTGAAATACTGGTGCCTATAGTGGATGAAAAGGAGTTGATTCATTTTCCAAGATCCTTCGAATATGGAAATTACTCATCAGTGATTCGGCTAGTTTATCACTAGGTATCAGCACCTACAAACACATTCTTACCTTTGGGACACAAATTCCTTTAGTTGCGCCAGCAAACCAACACATCACTGAATCAACCCAGAATGTCATCGAAGCAACCGCAACTAGAGCAGTGCAGGGTATATACTAGGCTCTCCGTATGTATTTATTGAGTAAATGATGAGTTGCCAAAGCAGAAGGTGGAGGTAACTGGCAGCCTGGCCCCGGAAGGGGGCTACAAAGATGGAGAAAGTGTTCATGGTTTGGCTACAGAACCCCATGTGTAGAAAGCAAGAGATGCAGAAGGATAGGAGAGAGAGAGAGAGAGAGAGGACGCCGAGAAGGAAGGGGAACAGGGAAGCCTGGATTACTGGTCAGGAGGGTCCTGGGAGACCTGGAAGATGAGCACAATAGAGATGTCAATGACCGGGGGCGCCTGGGTGGCTCAGTCGTTAAGCGTCTGCCTTCGGCTCAGGTCATGATCCCAGGGTCCTGGGATGGAGCCCCGCATCGGCCTCCCTGCTCAGCAGGGAGCCTGCTTCTCCCTTTCCTGCTCCGCCTGCTTGTGTTCCCTTTCTCACTGTCTCTCTCTGTCAAATAAATAAATAAAATCTTGAAAAAAAAAAAAAAAAAGAGAGATGTCAATGACCGAACTCCTGATGAGAAACATTCTAGCAAAGTAGCTCTTCAAAGAATGGGATAAAATCAACATTGAGGCAAACAAGCTCTTGGTGCTAATTATTTGGCAAGCAACTGCTGCAAATCTCCAAGGGGAGAGGGAAGGATGGATGGGAAGTTTTGGAGTCCACTCCAGCTGTCTGGAAGGCTCTTCGGGAAACCTAAGTGTTGGGACGCTTGAAGCGTTGGCGATACCAATTTGTTATTTCACAAGTGTATTGATCTCCTACTATGTACAAGTACTTTGCTTGGTACAAAAGTGAATAATACGGGATTCTTGTCCTCAAGCATCATACAGTCCATATGCGGAGAATATATATATTCAGAAATAATAGTCTAATAGGACGAAGTCTGAGAATGATTTGAAATATTCACATATTTATTGATTCGCTCATTCATTGCTTAGAAAGTGTGCCATTCATTGGATTTTAGGATATTCGTAAAATCACCCCTATGTAATTACAGAGTATTTTCATTACCTAAAAAGAAACCCAGTGATCATTTGCAGCCGCTCATCATTTCCTGCTCTCTCTAGGCTCTGACAACCACTAATCTAGTTTCTGTCTATGGATTTCCCCATTCTCAAATGATTCCCCCAAAATGACTTAAGCTAAACATAAGGTTTATTTCTGGAATCTGAAATCTATTCCAATGATGTTTATGACTACACTATCTTGCTAACTGTATCTTTGTAGAAAGTTTTGAGATCAGGAAATTTGATTCAAATTGTTTGATTATATTCCCTTTCAAATCGTGTTGGCTATTTTGGATCTCTTGCATTTCCATATAAATTTTAGGATTAGCTTGTCAATTTTTGCAAAAATGTCTGCTAGGATTTTGGTAGGGATTTCATTTAATCTGTAGATCAATTTGGGGAGTATTGGCGTGTTAACAATATTAAGCTTTCCAATCCATGATTGTGGGGTTTCTTTCCATTTATTTAGATATTCTTTAATTTCTTTCAGCAGTAGTTTTTAGAGCAATACATTTTGCACTTATTTTACTAAATTTATTCCTAGGTATTTATTGTTTTTGATAGTATCATAAATGGAATTGTTTTCCTTTAAAAATTTTTTAAAATTTAATTTAATTTTTAATTTTAATTCCAGTGTAGGTAACATGCAAGTTTATAATTGTTTCAGGTGTACAATATAGTGATTCGATAAGTCCATATGTTACTCAGGGCTCATCAAGAGAAGTGTACTCTTATAGAATTGTTATCTTAATTTCATTTTCAGATTATTTGTTGCTAGTGTATAAGAATAGAATTGGCTTTTGTATATTCCTCCTGTATCGTGAACCCTTGCTGAACTTGCTTATTAGTTCTAACAGTTTTTATGTGGATTCCTTAGGATTTTCTGCAAATAGAGATCATCTTATTTCTTCTTTTCCAGTATGGATGTTTATTATTTTCTTTCCTTGCCTAATTGCCCTGGCTAGGACCTCCAGTAGAATGTTGAATAGAAGTGTAGAGAATGGATACCTTTGTCTTAGTCTTGACAAAAGAAGGAAAACTTTCAGTCTTTTTTAAATTAAGCATAATGTTAACTGTGGGTTTTTCATAGATGCTCTTTATCAGGTTGAGGAAGTTCCCTTCTATTCCTAACTTGTTGAGTATTTTTTTTTTCATGAAATGGCAAAGATACGGGACGCCTGGGTGGCTCAGTCGGTTAAGCGTCTGCCTTCAGCTCAGGTCATGATCCCAGGGTCCTGGGATTGAGTCCCGCATCGGGCTCCCTGCTCCGTGGGGAGCCTGCTTCTCCCTCTGCCTCTGCCTCTCTCTCTATCTCTCATGAATAAATAAATAAAATCTTTAAAAAAAAAAAGAAAGAAATGGCAAAGATAAATTTTGTCATATGCTTTTTCTTTGTCTGTTGAGATGATCGTGTGGGTTTAGCCTATATTCTGTTAACATGGTAGAATATGGTTGATTATTATATATTGAACAAGCCTCGCACTTCTGGGATAAATCTCACTTGGTCATGGTGTACTTTTTATGTGTTGCTGGATTCAATTTGCTAGTATTTTGTTGAGGATTTTTACAATTATATTTATAAGACATATTGGTCTGCAGCTTCCCTTTCTTGTGATGTCTATCTGTTTTGGAGTCAGTAATATTGGTCTCATAGAATTAGTTAGGAAATATTCCCTCCTTTTCTATTTTGTAGAAGAGTTTGTGAAGGACTGGTGTTCATTCTTCTTAAAACATTTGTTAGAGTTCACCAGTGAAGGCATCTCATCCTGAGATTTCTTTGTTGGAAGGTCTTTTTTTTTTTTTGTAATTTCTTTAAAAAATGTATTACTGATTCAATCTCTTTACTTATAGGTCTATTCAGGTATTCTAGTTCTTGAATCAGTTTTGGTAGTTTGTGTCTTTCTAGGAATTTGTCCATTTTATCTAGGTTATCAAATTTATTGACATAACTGTTACCTGTATTATAATTCTTTTTGTTTCTGTAAGATTGATAATAATGTTCCTTTTGTTATTTTTTATTTTAGTAATTTGAGTCTTCTTGCTTTTTTCTTGGCCCAGGCTAGCTAAACATTTGTTAACTGTGTTGATCTTTTCAAGGAAACAAATTTGAATTTTATTGATTTTCTCTTTGTTTTTCTGTTACTTATTTTATTTATTTCCACTTCAATCTTTATTATTTCCTTCCTTTTGCTTGCTTTAGTTTGCTCTTTTCCTAATTTCCTAAGATGGGAGGTTGAGTTACTGTTTGAGATCTTTTTTCTCTTTAAATATAGATAGAAATTTTACAGATAGAAATTTACAGATAGAAATAGCCCTCTCAGGGGCGCCTGGGTGGCTCAGTCCTTGAGTGTCTGCCTTCCGCTCAGGTCATGATCCCAGGGTCCTGGGATCGAGCCCTGGATCGGGCTCCCTGCTCAGCAGGAAGCCTGCTTCTCCCTCTCCCACTCCCCCTGCTTGTGTTCCCTCTCTCGCTGTGTCTCTCTCTGTTAAATGACTAAATAAAATCTTAAAAAAAAAAAGAAAGAAAAGAAAAGAAATAGCCCCCTCAGCATTACTCCCACTGCTTCCCATAATTTTAGTATGTTGTATTTTCATTTTCATTTTCATTCATCTCAATATATTTTCTAATTTTTTTGTGGTTTCCTCTTTGGCCCATTTGTTATTTAGTAGTGTGTTGTTTCATTTCCACATACTTGTTTGTTTCCTAAATGTCCTTCTATTATTGATTTCTAAGGTCATTCCATTGTGGTTGAAGAATGTATTTTGTAGCATTTCTCTCGTTTTGAATTTATTGAGGTTTATATTTTAGCCTAATGTATGGTCTCTCCCGGAGAATGTTCCCTATGCACTTGAGAAGAATATATGCTGTTTTTGTTGGGTGGAGTGTTCTAAAGATGTTTACTGGGTCTAGTTGGTTTACAATATTATTCAAGTGCTCTATTTCCTTGTTGATCTAGAAGTGAGATATTGAAGTCTCCAACTATTCTTACTAAATTGTCTATTTTCTGTTCAATTCTGTCAGGTTTTGTTCATGTATTTTGGGGCCTTGTGATTTGGGACTTTTTAAGAGGCAGAGAACATCAGGAAATGCACATTCCCCAGACACACATACATACACAGATCATGCGCGTGTGCACTCACCGCACCCCCCTCCCCATGTTCCTTCAAACAGCCTGTTGTTCTGCTTTCTGTGTCTCTTCAAGAAACATTTAGGAAACTGTTAGGCAACAGTTAAACAAGTTGCCAGATAAGCACCAAACAATTCTCTGTTTGAATTAGACAGGTTGGAGCAAAGAATAAGGTGGGGGGTGGAGTGGAAGGCAGAATTATACTCTCTGCTACATGGAAAACTGTCCTGTAGTGTCTACGGTTAAAAGAGGGAAGTATTACCTCAATAGTCCAGAAAGCCATAATACTGTTTGAACTTGTGTGTTTTCAAAGTCATCTTGGAACCTCAAGTATAATATTCCTAAAGAGGCTAGTGCACTTCACTAGAGGAAGTGAGAACCCTTGTCTTTCAAGATCTGACGTCCCATAGGCACACCAGGGTTCTATTGTCAATGGCAGAGGACTATATATCTTTTCATGGATATCTACTCATACATATATTTATCTTTCATGATTTTATCTCAAAATATTAGAGATATACCTCAGAATTTTCTGGTAAAAAATTCCAAGAATATATCTAAACTTTTCTTGTATTGATTTATATTTTTAATTAATGCTTCTTGTATTTTCTAAATTTACTTAGTTTCATTTTTCCTAACTTAGCTTCTTTATTCAAGAAGTGGTCCATAAGTTTACTGGAGATTTTATGATAATGTTGTTATCTTCAACTCAACTATTGGTAAGTATTGAGTGACTTTGAGTTCAAATTACTCATCTTTAATCTGAAAAGCACCACCCAGAAGTTTTTGTACGTATTGTTTAAAAAGGAAGTTGCGTACCCTTCCACTCAGCAGAGCTGGAAATAGGGTTTATGCCCTCTGAGGAAACAGGAGAATGTGAGAAAGGAACATGCCTAAAATATAAGACCATTCCATTTCTGGTACCTTCCCTGGAACCTGGCACACAAAAAAGAGGAGAGACAAAACCCCTGGGTTGGGTCAAAACTCTCCTTAAGAAGTAGTTTTGGGCTTACTCCACTTCACTAAAGAAGGATACTGAAGAACCTAAAACTTCAGTCCCTAATCACGGCCCCAATGCTATCAGTCTAGAAATATTTGGAAGAGGTGCAACCAAAAGCCCATATGGGACATGAAGTAATTCAGTAGAACACCAATAGTTTGTATTATCTTGGGCAATCTAGGAATTACCTACAAAATATACACCTAAGTTGTTGAATGAATTATGTTGTTCTATAGGTTTTCAACCTTAAGTCAATGAATGTTGGTGCTATGGACCTCTTTCAATAAATGATTGACTGGGCTTCTGTTTGACTATAAGTGTTTGATATAGAAAGTAGGACCAACCATCTATTAAGACCACTAAATGCATGACAATAATATGAACATATGTGAAAATGCTTATCTTTATTATTTTATTTTATTTATATATATATTGTTTTGAGAACAGGAGTGAAGGAGGGCAAGTACTCAGTCATTTTAAAAAAACCTTGTTAAGATATTGATTAGAAATAAGGAAAATAAATATTAGATATGTCATTTGTAATTGTTATTTCTTCAAAAAGATTTTGCTAACAACCATATCCCCAACTATATGGTAAGATGCAGGTTCTGTATTCATGTTAAAAACAGGGAATCTTTATTGAGCTCATGCAATATAGCTTATACCTGGCCTTCTAGTCAAAGGTACTCTCTGTTGTTTTTAAGAGATTTTACTTTAAGGTGACAAAGAGCATAAAACTGTAGATAGCAGAGAAAGAATTGTGCCTAAAGCTTGCTTGCCCTTTGGACTGGACAGTTTTGAAGTTCATCAAGTAGGAAATTAATATACTTGGGATTGAACAATTTAGTAGTAGGTTGGGAGAGGTGTATTTTAAGTCCAATTAGGTGGAGTCATGCCTTCAGAGACAAAGAGAAACACATTTGCAAATCACCAGCATCACCTTTCGATTCTAGGATAGGAAATATTCTCTGCATCCTCTTTGGCATGAGCTTTTAAAAAATCAACTATAAAATATAATGAAATGCTACTAGGTCCCAGGTAAAAATGACTTGGGACCTTCAAAGTTTAGGGCCAGTTAACCTTTAGTTTATAAAGTTGGGAAAGCCAGTGATCTCAGGTTTTACTAGAATCTGAGCTACTTAAAATTCACCCACCAACTTCTTTCCTTCAGTTATTATTTTCCAGGATCTTCTCTCATTGTCTGTTTGGTGGCCAAATTCAATCCTATTTATTATATCTGACAATTTTTTAAACCTCAAAATGGAATTTATAAGAAGATTTAAATTTGATAAATTTTAGATGGCTTCCTCCAATTTCATTTTGCATGATACCTAAAAAGAGGTCCTTGTCAACTCCAGCCATAGGTGGCCAAATCCAAAATTTTCCAGAGCCCACTTTGGCAATAATCTATTGATAAGAGGAAGAAGTAGAAACCCTTTTCTTGGCACAATGGAGGGGTTGTAAATGGTCCCTGGATAACAACAGATCACAAGGAGAAGCTGAAATTATTCTATTCTATTCTATTCTATTCTATTCCTATTCTATTATAAACTTCTCAGCCCCCCAGCTTTTTCATTCCAATCAAGAATATGGATGGTCAATTGGACAGGTCCACTCAGGTTTTAAAGGCAGAGTGGGAAGCATGAACCGGGAAGAATTCAATTACAAAAGCCATTGGTCTTTTGGAATCTATTGGGTTGGATACTGTGCTTCTCTGTTGGACAAATCATTTTTCTCACACATCAAAATCACTTGGTGACTTCTATCCACTCCTCAAGTATTAAATACTAATTCTCTCTATGATTTAACAAGAAGTTGATATGTGGCCACAAAGTTGAGGTATTGGACTAAAAGCCAATTGACAACTCAAGTTTGTTCCCAGCTTATGAATATGCAGGAAGAAAAAAAGGCTCCTTTATAACTGCTCAAGTGCGCGCACTCTCTCTCTCTCTCTCTCTCTCTCTCACACACACACACACACACACACACACACACACACACACACACAC
>NC_058412.1:28913515-28945911 GCF_002201575.2 Neomonachus schauinslandi | reverse complement strand
CCCCCCCCCCCCCCCCCCCCCCCCCCCCCCCCCCCCCCCGCACCCCATTCCCCCCCCCCCCCCCATTCTTCACTCCTCTTACTACTACAGGGATTTTGGAGACCACTAGGTGTCACTCTGCACAGATCCCTACATGTAAAGGCAAGGAAACTTGATTCCCTGGTAAAGGCTGTTCACCTTTTCTTTAGGAGACAGAGACAAGATTCAATAAACAATGAGTTTAATTCCCCCTTTCTCATCAAGGAAACACTTTATCTTTTATTTAGATCTGAAAGAAAACTTTCTTGAGTTCCCTCCTTTCGTGTCAACCTTCCTTTCTCTTGAGTTTAAAGAGACGGAAAAGCTGTTTTTTTTGATGAAGAAACACGTAGAAAGCTAAAGAATCACGTTTTATGAGCCTCGTGGAGGTCTTCCTTTGGAGGTCACAGAGTCAAATCTCACATCTCCTCAGATTCTTGAACCCATTCAGGCACAGCAAGCTTTAAGAGAGTGCGCCACCTTAATTGTAGGATTTGAAGATATGACTGCAAGCATTTCCCCTGCCTCAAATGTCCACTTCAGTTCATTTGTGGGTCCTTCCTACCTGGAGTGAAGGTCGCACCAGTGAAATCTCACCTCTGGGTTTGGCATTCTTTGTAACCAAGAACATTGTTATTTAGATGTATATGTTATATGGTACCCCTAGGAGCACATTAACAGTAAATTATGTAATTATATTAAATTAGAGTTGTTTTAACTATATGTCCTTGTGGAAGACACAGAGGATATATGTATCTTTGAGGGTGTATGTTTCAAATAATAAAGAAAAAGGAAGGAAGGACGGGTCTTGATCAAGATAATCAAATTGGGCAGGATTAGGGCCTAGGAAATTCAGAGAGGACAGGGAGTGAAGAGGGACATTCTCTATCCTTGTTTCAAAGTTCCCTATCTCTCTGTAACCCTTCTGTGAACACCCATTTTCTGTCATCTAATTTGGAAGATACAGAAAGGTCTGTAGGGATGTATTTCATGAAATAGTTGAAGTGTACAAGAAAGGAAGGGTAATATGTGAAGTGTCTACCTTGCTTTTGGGCACTATATTCTGTGCAGTGCGAATGTGAATTCACTTAAATTATCCTTCTGTAATAAAGTAGGAAAAGGAAATGCACGGTCTTAAGTAAATCTCCCAAGTTCTCAAGGCTGGAATGAAGTAGAGCCAAGGCTAGAACAGATTAGAACCTTTATTTGGCCTTAAGAAGATAAACTGTTTGGACAAGCCTGCACATGAACTCAGTGATACACTTATGAGGGCATTTATTGCAGCACTGTCAAATGGGAAAACTAGAAACAACCTCCGAGTCCATGAATAGGATAATTCTTGAATACGTTATGCACCTGTTATAAAGCACCTAATTCCGTAAGTACTTGAAAGGAAAAATTTCCAAGCGAGGTTATAAGATTAAATGGCAAGATGCAAAAGATTATGTACCATCCTATTGGTTTTAAAAAGAGGAAAAAAACCATATTTATTTTATATATATTTAATTTATATCAATAATTTACATACAATCCAATTATATATATATAATTTTATATATATAAAACACTAGATTGTACTTTCTATGAAGGCAGATTTTTTTTTTCTCTTTTGCTCAATGACGTATTCTCATTGTCTAGAACATTGCCCGGTGGGGTAACAGACCCTAAGATGACCCCCTAATTATTCACAGCTCCGGGCATTTATGTCTTTGTGTAATCTCTTCCACTCAAGTGTGGATGGGACCCGTGACTTGCTTCTAATCAATGGAATATGGCCAAGGTGATGGGATGTCATTCTCATGCTTAGATTTGATTAGGCTGCATTATCTAGGCTCCGTTAGCAGACTGGAGCTGGAGATTCTCTCTGCGGTCTTGATGAAGTAGGTGCCCATGCTAGGGAGGTCAACGTGGTAAGGTTAACGATATATATTCATGTCGCTGCATATGAATTCAGGTCCTTTCTGCTGATTAGTATTCCACGATATGACTCCACTATACTTTATACAACCTTTCACCACTGATGAACACCCACAGTGCCTGTATTTCCCTGCTATCACAAACAATGTCTTGGTGAATATCTTGGCAACCATCACACTATGGAATCTGAGCATATACCCTATATCTGGGGAGTGGTATTGCCGGACCATATATAATACGTTCCTTAATTTCGCTCGCCACTGCCAGATTGTTTCTGGAACGGCTGTACCACAGAGCACGCCCACAGCAGTGCAGGATGTTTCTGGTTTTCTCATATCCTCCCCAAGTGTGTCTATCTCCAAAGCTCATGTTCTTATTATAGTTAAGTGGTATCCTAGTCATCCAAGTCTTGAAAACATTCAAAGACAGGCTTTCAAAGATGAAAAATACTCCAAAGTTCCAGACATCGATGTATTCTAAAGTTAAAAGACAGGTCATTATCTGAACACTTTTCGGTCTGTTACTATTTGTTGTTCTCCACTGACTTCCTCTTTTTTGATTATGAGAGAAAAATCTGGGTGTGAGAAGAAAGAAATACGGAATATAACACTGAGGTGCCAGGGAAACAGGCATGCACATGCGCAAAAGTGCACATGCGCACGCGGGGTGGGGGATTGCGGGGGAAGGAAGAGAGGCTGCGACAGGAAAGTGAAGAGAAATAAGTGGTATGTAGTGAGAAAGGAAGATGTGTTCTCTTTAAAGCATTGATTGGCAGTGAAGGTGATAAAGGTAGAAGATGATGAAGGGGATCTGAAATGAGCCTGTGTGTCTGTGCGGAGTGGAGCTGGAGGCTGGACCATTGGCCACCTTCTGCTTCACCAGGTTGCCCAAGCCATCTCCACGGACAGAACTCAGTATTGGAGATTTAACACATCTAAAGAGCAATAATTAGTGCTGTTGTTCCTTTGTGTTTGGGGAGATGAGGAAAGAGTAGAATACAATGGCTCAATTAAGCAATAAGATCATGTCAGCATGACCAATGTCTTCTTTGCTTTCTTCCTTCAGAGCTAAATTGCCCAGGTGTTGGAAAAGAAACTTGAAACCAGAATCTCCTCATCACCAAATATTATGTTTTAATTGCTAGGTGTGCCAGATCTAAATAGATAGCACCAAATCTGCATATCTGAAGAACATGAAATGTAGGCTTTTAAAAGAAATGAAGGTCTACATAGGTTTTTCCTGACAAATTTTGTTTGAAAAAAATGTACTGAAAAATAGCAATTTCTTATCAATTTGATGACTGATTCAAGTGTAACTGTTATACAAATCAGCAGCAGGGAGTATGCATCATAGTTAAATGATAATCCATGCTAATAGAGGACTGAGATTTACGTAGCTGTGAAACCAATGGTTAAAGAAAAAATGGACGTATTTGTGAAATGTAGTCACCTACATACATACCCATGCATTGGAAACACCAGTCTGACTCTTTCAGGGGTGTGGTCTCCTCTCTGTCATCTGGGACCTGAAAATAAGGCCCAAATTCACCCTCCCCTGTGTTAATGTTGTGAATGGGGCAATAGATATACTGGGGGGAAGGTTCTAGATGGACCTTGAAGATCACCCAGTTTTAGCCCCTGTCTGGTGCTTGATTCTCCTCAACTTTGTGTGATGTGGCTGTCCAGGTTCTGTTTCAATACTTCCAAGGATTAAAGTTCTCTTCATCTCAAGATACCCTATTCTATGGGTATGCAATAAATAGAAAGATCTAACTTTTGCTCTGTTTAAGTAGCTATCTACCCATTTGGAATTCTCCTGTAAGTCCTGTTTCTGACCTTCTGGATGACACAGGAAAAAATTATCCTGTCATGGTGGTGTGGGCCACTGACTGGCAGCCGATTCTGGACTGGTTGCCTTACCCATGGCAGATAAACTGCCCCTCCACATTTCCCTTTGTTGGTGCTAGCTCTTACCAATTCAGCATCCTCTGCATCTGGAATAACAGATGCCCTCAGGATGGACATTGATGAAATCCACAATTCAACTTACAACTTCATGTTTCTGAAAATAGCTTTGCTATTTTAATGCCCATGGCATTAAACAACCCTGTGAAGCCAGATTACCACTTTAGTATAAAAGGATACAACCCAGTAGCAGCCAGATGGAAGAGATGCATAGGGTAAGCTCTGCGGGAGGGGCAGGGCTCACCAACCTCCCACAACCTTCACATGTTTACCAACCTGGAAGTTCTGAGATTTTTTTTTTTTAAGGGAAAGTGATATAGGGCAGATTTAGAAGGTTTAGGTCCTAAAAAATTAATAAATAATACAAAATGAAACTATCTATAGAGAGTGGGAATGAAGTCATTCACGAGGTCAAGAACTTTCTGAAATCTCAGTCATTTGAAGGACCAGAAGCAAGCTGCGGAGAATAGAAGAAACCCATGACTCTGTGTGTGTTATCTCTTGAATGGATCTCTGCAACTGCCCCCTAGCTTTCATTCTGGTGCCTCTTCATCCACTTTCCACACTACAACCAGAGTGATCTTTTCATTTCTTTACTTAAATTCCTTCAATGGCTTCCCATTTTCCTTGGGCCAAGGACCAGTGTTCTTACCAGTTCCTTCATGGTCTGGATCGTCCTTTCAGTTTCACTCTGGGTCATTTTCCCATGCCCTCTGCAGCCACACTGACCTTCATCCAGTTACTAGAACACACCAAGGGACCCCTCACCCCAACAAGGGGTTACTGCCATGCTGTTTCTTCTCCCCTTTTTTCATCCAATTAACTGACACTTACCATTGAAAATTAAGCTTAAATGTTTCATCCTCAGGGGAACCATTCCTGACCCTCCATTGTAGGTCAGATCTATTTCTTGAGCGCTCCCAAAGTTTCTTTCTTTCAGGGTACCTATCTCCGTTTGCAACTGTATATTAGCATGATTGTTAAGTTAATGTCTGTGTAACAGGGGTGTGTTTAATCACCGTCCCAGCTTGAGGGAAAACCTCAAGTGCCTATGAATATGCTTCCCTTCCATGCTTTAATTACTCTCTCTACTCCAGTCTCTCACCTTGTATCTGATGTGTGTGTGTGTGTGTGGACAAGAAAGGGGTTGTCCTCACAAGGTGGTTGGAAGGGGACTGGTCAAAGTGTTTAGATGGTCCCAGGCGCCGTGCTGCCAGTGCGGGGGGAGGACTCGTGCGTCATTTGGCTCGGGGTGCTGGCAACGCATGGTGCTGCGCTTGCAAGCGAGATGGGCAGAATTTGGAGGGTAAACCCTCCCTCGTGGTCTGACCCTTTGGCCCCAAGTCCCTGACTTTTTCTCGTCATGATGCCTCCCCCTCTTTCTTCCTTCTCCCACACTCCTTCCTAGTCCCATAATGCTCTCTTATAGGATGGAATTGGGGGAGAGAACGCTAGAATACAGTACTTCTTCCTGGTCATCAATTGGCTAATTCCAAAAAAAAAAAAAATCTTGCACCTCCATTTTAGCTTTTAAAACTGAACTAAGAATTTGGCTATTTTGAGCTCCAATTCTTCTGTGATAATACTTCCCTGAGGTAGTAGATGTCTTGTATCTAACTGCCCAAATGAAGAAGGGTCACAGAGAAAAAGAACAGAATAGGGAATAAGCACAGTGGCTCTTATACAAAATGATCACCCAATCACATGTCTCTTCCCATCAAACTGTGGAGGCAGAGATGATGTCTGTTCTCCCCCAACGTAGTCTCATCAGTACCTGATGCAGGGTCTGGTATATATCAGGTACCCAGTAGTTATTTGCTGAATGAAGCAACAAGTGAATAATTGAACAAGGAGATAAAGCAATCAACAGGCAAGAGCCAACATGCCTGACTTGGAAGTGAAGGGCCTGGAAAGCAGGACCTGGTAGCCAAAGACAGAGCCCCAAAGCCCAAGGAAGACAAGACAGATAATAAAATCAGAAGGACCAAGTCTCTGGTGGATTAAAGAAAAAAGAATTTACCCAAGAAGCAAATGGTCTGTGGAGACAGGAAAATAGGCTACTCTAGAGTCAGAACAAAGGCCATACTAATTTTAGAGTAAAAGAGCTGACTGAAAACTTAAGGTAGCTTTGAGTAGAAAGCAAAAGTTCAATCTACAGCCCCAATGTTCATATTAATAGGTATTACGAATGTTTTATAATAATGGCAAATTTTCAACTGGACAAAACGCTTCATTCATATCATCACATGTAATACTCATAATAAACCTGTGAGGTAGTATTTTTTATGCCAGTTTTACAGATAAAGAAACTGAGGCTCAAAGAACATGATAACTTGCCCAAAGCGATACACTAACAAGTGGTAGAGGCAGGAATTAAATTCAGGTCAAAGACACCCCAGAGTCAGAGTTTCAGCCCCAGTGCTTGCTGACATTCGTAAAATGCTTTATGGTTTTCAAAATGCTTTTGACATATATTTGTAGACACTATCCTAACAATCCCAAGAGTAGGCAGGGCAGACAGCATCATCCCCACCTTGCAAGTGTGCCCCCTGAGGCTTTAAGAAGCAGTGAGGTTTACCCAAGGTCATGGAATCAGAACTCATGTGCAGGCCTGGTCTTAGTACTATACAGGTTTCCTTCCAGAGAAGTTGGCCTAACAAGGTGACTAAGCAGCATATAGGTTGTTCTAGAAAGAATAAGGACAAATGGTGCCTGTCTTACAACTTACTGAGGGTTTAAAACCTGAGCTGCCATTGGTCAGGGGGATGGGGTGATAGTTAAAGATAATAAAATCTACATAACTTGACTTGAGTGATCCTGATACTACTTAATTGCCTATACTCTGGACCCTCAAATACATTACACGTATAAACTACTTTCTGTATGGGTGTGCCTGTTACCTCTGCGGTCATGGTGACTCGTGAGAGTGGCCCATCCATCTGCAGGGGCCAGGCTGACTCTCATGTTTACAGAGTGTGAAGTTCACCCATCCCCTTCTCACCAGTGTTGACGAGAAGAGAGTGCACACCCGAAGAGGAGAAGCCACTTAGTTTCTATGTGCGGCCAGAATTGGGGCACACATGAAAAGTGAACCCTGGTTGGGGATGGAGAGGTGGAAGAGCGGGGAGGAGAGGTTGGTGGCTGTGAATCAAGAAACAGAGAAAGCAGATCCTGGAGAACGAGGACTGAATGAGTCAGGCAAGAAGAGAGAAGTGAAGATGAGAAAAAAAGACGATACCTCTTCTGGATTCCTAAAGTATTTTCAGCTTCCGGTTCCATTTCTAAGTGGAGGCCTGATGGCTTTCCTGACAAACTAACTGGAGTTACATTTGGTTATTTGCATCCCAAAGTATCCTAGGTGAGGCCCCCTTTTTGACTGTTGTTGAGGACTGAGGAATGGAAAGACAGGCCTACACCAAGGCCATCACAGGCCCAAAGAAGACGTGCCAAGGCCACATCCAAAGTCACTGCCTTGGAGTGATGGCCATTGGATGAGTTGCACCAGGCAATTACTTGGGACTGCTAGGGCTATAAAGACTTGGGAAAGCCCCGCAGGACTCATGTAGGTGGTGAGGGTAGGAGGCCTGTGATCATCCAAAAAGCACATGAATACAACAAAAAGCAGGGCACCTGGGTGGCTCAGCTGGTTAAACATCTGCCTTTAGCTCGGATCATGATCCCAGAGTCCTGGGATTGAGCCCCGCATCGGGCTCCCCGCTCAGCAGAGAGCTTGCCTCTCCCCCTGTCCCTCACCCCACTCGTGCTCTCTCTCAAATAAATAAAATTTCTTAAAAAAAAAAAAAAGGAATCAGGTATGCATTGTCTTCCTTTTCTGGTTTGGCTATTATGGCGGTGGGACCACGCTTTACTGCGGCTTCTTCCTGGACACTTTTCTTTTTATTACAATTTTGATGAATCCAGGTAACAGTGAAGTACCAGGATAGGGGCTGATGCTGTAACTAACATCTGTATAGTGCCTAGAGCTTACGAAGTGCTTTCCCATACATTATAGTGCTACAATTGACAGAGCACCTACTGTGGACCAGGTGTTTGGTCCGGGCATAATATGTAATAGTCCTGTTTCCCACAACCACACCCAGAGGGAGGCATTCTCATCCTCAGTTTACAAATCAAAAAATGGGGCTCTCAGAACTGAAAGGACCTGCCTGTGAATATTCAGGAGTCAGGGTTTGAGCCATGCTTTTGGGCTACAGTTTGCACTCTTTTTGCCATATGGTACTTTTCATTTCACTCCATTCATCCATACTTTCATGAAAAACATACATGATTAGGTCAAAGTAATGGCAAGGGAAATACTCAAAAATAAGTGAGAATTATAAAATAGAAGCATAGAGCAACTCAGCAAAGTCAGGAGTGAAAGTATCAGATCAATTCCATTCAATTCTCTCTGGCAGAGGTGAGAAATGAGGCTCTCATCAATTTTAATTTAATTTAGTTATTTAACAAATTCAACAAATACTTATTGAATGCTTGTCTACTCCATGCCAAGTATTGTATTAGACACTGCAGATAGAAGTTAAAAATACATGGATACAATTCATAGTCCTAATGGGCTCTTGAGCCAGCCGGGAAGACAGGTTTATAATACAGCTTCCATAGGGGCACAGAGGGAGGTCGGATATTTACGGGGTGTAACAGGAACTTAAGTGTGAATAAATGTTTGTTTTTGCTGGGGGAGTGATCTGGGGATGCAGAAGTTATCACGGAAGACGTGATTGGGCTGGGATGTTAAGGATGAGAAGGGATTTGTTAGGAGGGCAAGGAGGTATTATTAGCCCGAGAAAGATCACTGCCTGTTACTGTTTGTTTCAAGCATCTGTGTGAAGAGGAAGTTTGGAATTTTCAGAGCCCAGTTCTTCTACTAGCACGTGTGAATCCACTTTTTTCTTGGAATGAATCCTAGAAGCTGGAGCTGAGTAGCAATACTAGGTGCTTATTCTAACTCTCTTACTATAGCATTTACTGTCTTGAACCTACCATATGTAGCTCTTCACATACAGGGGTATGTGTGTCTGGACTGTCTTTTTTGGGCTTTTCTTCCATCTGCTATTGGAAGAGTGAGTACCAGCAACTATCATGAGAATATACAATCTGATAAGGCCCTGATTATATTTCTTATTTTCTTCCCACTATTAATGAGTATTTCATTAGTAATTATCACATTATGTGCATGGCTTATATATATCTTTGCTTAAATGTTTAACTTTCACACCAGCTGTGTGTTCCTTAAAAATGCATTCTTTATTTTTTTGTGCAACTGTTGTTAAACAGTTGTTGTTTCCAGATGGAAATATATACCATCAATACACTTTATTAGAAATTTTAATTTGGTTGTGGAGTTCGCTAATCAGTAACTAAAAGGTCAATTAATATTGAATAATTTAAAAATAATTGCATAATTGCATTGAAATGCTCAGTAAACTCTTCTTGCATAATCTGAACAGTGCTTGAAAGAACACTTATTTAAACAAGACTGTTGTGGGGTGCTATAAGATATCTAGAACAGTAGCATGAACTTAGTGAATTCTTAAACACTCTGGTTTTCCAGATCAGTGAGAGCATCCAATGCAATACGAACTTAATGTGATATATTTTAATAAATGCATTAACAGTTGGTGGCTAAAGAGCATGTGAATGGATGTGTCCATTTGCTCAAAAAAAAAAAAAAAAAGGCAGGTGACAACTGCATACAGCTCCTGCCTTGAGAAAGACAGGGTGGGGCACCTGGGTGGCTCAGTTGGTTAAGCGACTGCCTTCGGCTCAGGTCATGATCCTGGAGTCCCAGGATCGAGTCCCGCATCGGGCTCCCTGCTCAGCAGGGAGTCTGCTTCTCCCTCTGACCCTCCTCCCTCTCATGCTCTCTCTCTTTCTCTCTCTCTCAAATAAATAAATAAAATCTTTAAAAAAAAAGAGAGAGAGAAAGACAGGGTGCTTTCTAAATGTGAAGGTTCCATGTGTTGTGGCCAGCATAGTCCCAGTGGGAACTGTTCTCTGAAATGTTAATTGAAGTCATTGGGATGTTATTAGTTTTTAAAGTAATTGATTTACATAAAGTCTCAAGAAAATACTGAATGCCTAATGCGAAAGTCACAGTAAAGCTCAATGTGAACGGGTAGCCCCCACTTTTTTTAAGTTCGTTTATGCCACTTTGCTTTTATGAAGGACCTACATTACAACAGTACCTGTTTTTCACTAACTGAAAAAATTCCGAAAAAGATTTGTGCTTTTACTAAAAAAGCTAAAAGCAAAAATAGCTTTCAATGCTTGTTTCTCACGGAGCCTTAACAGAGGCAGCGTGCACCCCGAGACGCGAGAGTGACGCCACCAAGCTCCTTCCCCGAGAAAGCCACCATAGCTTCAGACTGTGTCTTTGATTTATTTTGTGCATCCCTTAGCAAGATGTCTCCCAAGTGATCAGAAAAGCCTAAGAAAGGTGATTTGGGGGGGGTTGGGAATGTTCAAAAGTTTTCTGTATAAACTAATTGCTAATTGGCAATCAGGAATTGCTTCTTTGCTTTATGCCATTTCGGCATATGAAAGGTTTCATATGAACACTCTACTTTCAGCTAGCGGGGGGAAACCTAACCAGTCTCGGGTAACTCAATTCGTATAAAGTTTGACACAAAAAAGGCACCAGTAAAACTATATGTCTGTGACGTGGGATCGTAAATGAATAAACACTTTAACTGGCAAATATAGTTAAGACCTGAGGATCCTTCATGGTCATCCCAGTCATTCTGTGAAGTGCTGATCATGTCAGAAGGCTTTAGCTTCCTTTGGGGAGTGTGTGCAGAGGAAAAGCAATGCGGACCATATATTTGGATCTCGATGGGTTGTATTTCATTCCTCGTGGCATTAACATCAACAAGAAGTGGTTGTTATAGCAATACTGGCTTAATATCTATCCACCTGCCTTGACATTGTCAGTGGATGACACTGGATTAGTATTTTATATTTTTATCACTAACCTGGATAGGGCAATTATGAGCATTATCAAGTTTTCAGACAGCACCAAGATGGAAGGGCTTAACACCTCAAAGCTCACACACAAAAAGCACAGTGTAATCTTTTGAGTCAAGAAGCTTGAGAGCTGTTCCAAATCCTCTTCAATGACCTGAGAGTAGTCTGTGGCTTATCATTAAAATGAGGAAGTACAGGGTGCTATCTTCTGTAGGGCCCATTGAGTTGTAATAATTACCTGGATGACGTTTTGTTCCAACTTAATAGCTTTGCACTAGGTAACACATAATATACAATAAAGCGCTGTCAAAAACTCTCAAACTGGATCCAGGATGTTGGCTGTGTGTGTTAGCAGGCCTATGAAAATCTCCTCTCCATCGCTATTCATTTCCTTCATAACACTTTGCCTTAATTAGTAATTCTAAATTTGTTTGTTGAATGATTTTCTAAACACTGGAACTATGTCTTTTTTTTTTAAAAAAAAAGATCAGCATGTTCCCTGTATCTAACACTTATTATGTGTTTTATATTCTTTGAAGAATAAATGAACCAAATTTCTATTTAGGTGATTTTTCCACAGAAATCCAGAATTCATTTTCATCAAGGGCTCCAGTTTGAACCTGAGCTATGACAGCTATTGAGTTCAGATGCATCTGGGTTCATCCCTTTGGAGAGAGGGAGGCACCCAGGAATCTGCATCTATTTCATTAAATTAATGTACATGGGAGGAAGAGGAGTGAAAATATGGTCCCAAAGCTTCCTGTATGGAGTACCACGATGAAAGGGGGGCAGGAGCTGAAGGACTTGTTTCCATGAGGGCTCTGAGATATGGTGTATGATGTAAGTGGGTGAGAGACAATCACCCCGTTGCTCCCAGGACCATTCTGGTACCTCAAGGATTGGCATCTTTGGGAGGCTACAGGTGTTACAGACATGAATATTCTCATGAGAGGAACAGTACCAGTGCTAGAGGAGATGAATTCAATAAAGTGGACATCAAATGGAGGGCAGAGGAAAAGGAGAATGTGGCAGAATGTATATTTCACAGACTGGTTCCTGATCCCGAGAGACACCTTTGAGCATTCCCAGATACAATAAGGGAGGGTTTGAACCTTTTTAAGTCGATGGGGCTAAGAGCTGATGAGATGTGCATTATTTCTGATTCTATGATGTCATCTGTACCTGTAGTTCAAGAGGCATGAGGCAGCTTAGGGTACAGTTCTGTCAGGCATTTTTTTTTATACCTTGCTAGTTCCTTCGTTGACAACTTTCAGTTAATATGGCTAAATGACATATTTCACTGTATCTAATTGTCTTTCAAGCTTCTGGTCTGACAGAAATTCTGGGCTGGAGATTCCATGAATCACAGCAAATCCATGCCTTAAGGATTCATCATGTGGATGTTCTGACAGGAGAGGCAAATTCAAGGAGACCGGATATTCTGGGTGTGAACTCCCATCCTCACTGGGAAGCTCCAGGAGGGCAAGGTTTGTATCTTAAACACTTCTGTGTCCTCACAACCTAGCACCATGTCTGGCCCAGAGGAGATGCTCAGGAAATATTTGTTGAACAATGTTTTATTTAACTTTATAAGCCTGACAGGGTGGAGTGCATGGAGTTGACTGTTTAAAGAAGATCATTATTTTCATGGAAAAAGGGAAAGGAAAAACAAGTGAGGATCTCAACAGATTCTATAAAGCAACGTTTCCGAATCCTTTTTTTTTTTTTTTTGCCATTAATCCATCTTTCTACCTCTCTGTTCTCTCCACTCTAACGGCTGCTTCTCTGACCTGCTCCCACCTGCAGCCTTGAAGAAACCACAATACCTGTCAGCTGGGTTCATGGGGCAGGTAATGTAGCCAGCGCAGGGGACACTCTGAAATGTGTTCAGTGTCTTTTTCCTCTAAGTGCCATTCCTCGTACTAAGAAATTGAATCGTGTGGGACAAGTTCACTGAGATTTGTAAGCTGAACTCCCTGGCTAGGAGGCAGGGATGACATCTAACCACTGCATCTTGCCCATCCTCACTCAACAATATCTCCTTCCCTTAACATTATCCTAGCCTACTCTCCTGCTCACTTGATTCTTTTCTGAGAAACACCAAGTATTTGGAACATCACAGATGGCCTGATTCTAATGGATGCTGTCATGGCCTTCTGTAATTAAGACAATAGTTGCTGGACACTGTAAGGACTGAAATAATGGTGTAAAACTCTTTAGGTTTCGTTGGCCTAGTTAAGCTTATAGTATCAGAACAAGAAATGTGTCTATCTCCTGCCCAAATTGTAATGGCACCATGCTACCAACATGGTGGGTCAATGGGAAGGACCATCTAGGCTGTATGCTCCATAGAAATGGAGTACACATGGGCAGTCCTTCCAGAAGGAACACACCATTAAGGGTCAGCTGGGACTCAGTGAGCCAATCTTATTCTCTTCCCGGTGATGTTAGTACACAGTCAGTGGTGTCTTCCCAAGCTATGGGTGTCACACTCCACTCTGAGCAGTGGCTTGGACAAAGCTTGCCTCAGTGTCATGATGTTTTAGTTTAATTAAATGGAAAGTTCCCTGTTCCACTTCTAGTCCTATTTACATAAAACATTTCAAGGAAGAATACCATCACGTGGTACTTTTCTTCATCAAAATATGTAAATTAATCCAGCTCATTTATCCAGTCAGTGCATATTTACTGAATGCCTACTATGTGCCAGATCCTCTTCCAAGCCCTGGGAATATGCCAGTGAACAAATCTTTAAGTAGCTCAGGCTTATTCTAGCAAAGTTAAATTTCCACTGTTTTGGAGGTATGTAGGCTCAAAGATAGCTCTTGATGTTGTAGTGGGGTTTTGGCTTTGTTTTCTTCTTGTTTACTGTTCCTGTAGAAACAGGGACTCAACTACATCTTTGGTTGTTCCCTTTTCTCTTCCTTCCCTTCCTTTGGCTTTCTTTTATTTTTTTCCTTCCTCCCTCCTCCCTTCCTTCCTCCTTTCTTTTTTCCTTTTGCTTTCTGGCCACGCTAGTCTAAGTGTCACAAGCATGTACAAGACAGTGACTGACAATTTAATAACAGAGAATGAAAGCCTTGAGATGTCAGTAGAAAGTAGAAAAATAGGAAGCTAAAGTCACAAATGCATGGCAATCTAAAAGACAGAGTTCTGGGCGCCTGGGTGGCTCAGTTGGTTAAGCGACTGCCTTCGGCTCAGGTCATGATCCTGGAGTCCCGGGATCGAGTCCCACGTCAGGCTCCCTGATCAGCAGGGAGTCTGCTTCTCTCTCTGACCCTCCCCCCTCTCATGCTCTCTATCTCATTCTCTCTCTCAAATAAATAAATAAAATCTTTAAAAAAAAAAAAAAAAAAAAAAAAATAAAAGACAGAGTTCTCAGGGATGCCTGGGTGGCTCAGTTGGTTGAGCGTCTGCCTTCAGCTAAGGGTATGATCCCAGGGTCCTGAGATAGAGCCCCACATCGGGCTCCCTGCCCAGCGGGGAGTTGGCTTCTCCCTCTGCCTCTGCCTGCAGCTCCGCCTGCTTGTGCTCTCTCTCTCTGACAAATAAATAAATAAAATCTTAAAAAAAAAACCACACAAAAAACCCCCCAGAGCCCGGCCCACTTTATTTTTGTATGTATGTTAGCCATTTGGCAACCTGCACATTGGAAAAGAATTAGGGATAAACTTACTGTATTAGCTAAATGATAAATGGTCTTAGTGATGCGGGGCTGCTAAGTGGAAGGGCCATCTGACTCTTCCTTTCTGAGATTCTCCTGTCTCGAATCTGCCCATTGATTAGCATCTCCAGACACACCCCTCTTCCTTGACGGAGAGCTTGTTCTATGGGGAGACGATTGGCAGCAATCAGGCCTGACTTTATTTGCAGGAGGTGTTGCTTTCCTGTAGGCCTCTCCTGAGGTGCAGGGGAGGGGTGCCGTCACAATTGGAGTCTGAGAAACCTCCAAGCCATCTCTGACTACCACAGGTGGTATAATGCAAAATACCGTCTCCCGATTGCTCGTTCCCATGCCTCATGCCCTTCTGCTCAGAATGCTCACTCTCCTTGCACTTGGTCCTTTGACTGTCTCTGAAGGGCATCTGCAGAGCTGGCAACTACTTTGCAATTGCCTCCCGGGGAAATGCGGCCGGTGGAGGAAAGAGGCCCTGGAGGCCCAGAGGCCTCCTCCTCTGACCCGCCCTTGCTGTGCTGTTGCCCTCCGCTGACTTGTGTCTCTCCGCCCCTGCAGCAGCCGCGGGCTTGGGGGCAGTGACAGAGCTTTTGCCCACTCGATTTGTGATTCTTGGTTGAGTTTATATTTCTTGATGACCATGTGTTTCTTTTGGCTCATGTCTTCCTGTCTCCATTCAGTTTGAATGTTACTTCAGGGTGGGAACTGTCTGAGTGTTTTCACGTTTCAACAAATACGAACTGAGCAGGTTCAAGTGTCAGTCACAAGAGAAAGAAAATGAACCAGTTCCTGCCTCTTTTCCTCATTTATTTATGTTGCTCATTTGTCTTTCATGTGGTCAGCAAGTACGTATGGAGCACCTACTCTATGCCGTCCATTGTTGCCCGTGGGGATATACAGACAATATTTCCTGCTGTAATATTCTAGAAGGGGGAGGTAAGCAATAAACAAATAAGCACATGGTGTGTCATATTGTGATAAGTGCTATGGAGAAAAATCCTGCAGGAATGGGTGGTTGCAATTTTATTTTTTTTATTTTTTCACTTGAGAGAGAGAGAGTGTGCGAGAACATGAGGGAGAGAGAATGTGAGAGAGCACATGAGCAGGGGGAGGGGCGGAGGGAGAAGAAGCAGCAGACTCCCCGCTGGGCAGGGAGCCTGACACAGGGCTCAATCCCAGGACCCTGGGATCATAACCTGAGCCGAAGGCAGATGCTTAACTGACCGAGCCACCCAGGCACCCATGGGTGGGTGCAATTTTAAACAAAAAGATAGGGGAAGGTGATTTTAAGCTCAAAAATTGAATAACTATTTTCCCTTCTGCCTGGAATGCATTGTGCCCAATCTCCATGGCAATTCATACCCTACCTGCCCTATGAAACCCAGCTCCAACAGCTGTCATATTTATACTTATGCTAAAAAAAGTATGTAACAGTTATCTGAGATTCAAGTTTAACTGGGTGTCCCGTGTTTTATCTGGCTACCTTAGCACCCCATGCTTCCCTCTTATGAACCGCCACGCCCTCTCTTCTCCTCTTAAGGCACCAGCGTCTCCGACGGTGTCACATTTATGTGGAGACAGATTTTATCACCTCCTCTCCTCTAAGCACAATGATGTCAAACCTTCCCTGATTCGTCTCTGTATCTCTGCACCGTGGAGCCAAGAACTGGCTCTTAGTAGGTGTATGTATATTTATTTACTTGGGTGCACAGGGTGTTTACATGGACTCTGAGATGAGAACATTTCCTAACTAGGCAAGTTCTTTAGGGCCACAGCCTTTTACTGAAGTCAGAATTCTCCCCCACCTAAAGCCATGTTTCCCAGAACACTCAGTGGGCTCCTAAGTGTCTCAATCTCCCGCTCCAACACTCTCTTCTGTTGAGTATGGGCTAAGGTCGCGTAGTTCAGAGAGTTTAGGCTGCTCTTGCCAAAGCGCACGCTGACAAAGGTGCTCACTGACAGATCCCTATCCATTTGGGAGAACTCCCAAGGCTGTATATAACTAGATACCCTGACGCTCTGTGATTATTCTGAATCCCCAGGGTAGGATCTCTGAGACCTTTGACTTGGTTGGAATCAGAGTTCTTTATGGGTCACTTAGTCCAAACTTCTCCTGATTCCCTCTATCCTGTCTTCACTCAGTTACTTGTCAGCGAGCAGGCGCCAAGCATTTCTACTAACAGGAACCACGAACCACTTGACTTCTCCACTGCTCCTTATAACTTTCAGCCCCTTCCCTCACACCCTCCCATTCTAGTCCTCCCAGAGTGCTGAACCTTCCCAAGTGCTGAGTCTTCCCAAAGTGCTGTGCTGGGTGGGTCAGGTCAGGTCAGGCCAGGCCAGGCTTCGATCCTTGTCCCTTCTGCGAGTGTTCCTGGGGCAGCTTCCTCTGCTCTGGGCTATCGATCAGTCACTGCTATGTTTACTTTCTGTCTCATAGAAATTTGTTCAAAGCTAGCCTCCTCTGATGACTTTTCATCCCCTTGTTTCTTGCTGTATGTTTACATTTAAAAAACATCTTTTAGGTTTTTTTTTTTTTTTTTTCCCTAAAGGATCCCCCTGGAGGGAGAAGAATTAAGCATGCGAGTTTATTTTGCCAACTTGCAGAAGTCCTCAATGCAATTGGAAGAATTCCATGGGACACCCTTTTGCTCTAAAATATTTCTTAAACCAACCCAATCCAGCCATGCTACCCTCATGCCCTGGGAGTAATGGCATTTTCTTTAGAAACCATGGTGAATCATGCAACATTCAGGGGTCTGCTGGAGTTCACCCAGCTGATTCTGTGCATCTCTTTACAACTCTGCCATACCAGAGGCTTGAAACTGGCCACGCTGGGAGCGTCTGCACCGTACAAAATGGCAAATGCCACAAACCTGGGCTCTCTCGCCCCATTCCCCAACTGGTGAGCTCATTTACTAGCAGACATCTGAATATATTCTGTGGGAAGAGGGTCAGTGTGGGATGAAACCCTTTCCTTGACAGCCACTATACCTCAGCAGAGTTACTTTATCAGCCTAGCTGAGCATTCCCTGGAAAGTCAGGGAGTTGAGTCTGAGAGAATGGGGTAAGATTCAAGACAGGGAGGTTTCAACTGCAAAAAAATCAAGTCCTCAAGGCCCAGAGCACAGCAAATTCCAAGGGAGATATTTGGAGGGTGCCCACGTGAGGAGGTATTGCCAAATGGGAGCTGGAGAAAGTTCTAGAGCCAACTTCAGAATTAGCTGTGGGTTTTAGAGTGAACAAAGACAGGAGACGCAGAAGCAGAAAGTTGGCTTTTTCTTTCTTTAAGGAGCTGACCTTGCTAGAGCTAGGGTGAATCATTCATCTTATCCCCTTCCTTCCCCCCCAACAGGGACCTGACACATCTGCTCGACTACCAGGAATGGCAGTGAGTGCAAACACCTGCCGGCCCTGCTAATTACCAGATGCCCCCCAGGACGAGGGCTGCGGTGTAACACCTGGGCAGAGGTAGCTGACTCTGTTAGAACCAGAGAATGCTGGCATCGCAGTTACTGCAGAGACCTGGATCATTAATCAGAGAAATAGTGCTTTGTACCTGGGAAGCAGGGCAACAGAGGGTCTTTTACTTTCGATTAGCAGGTGTTTGTTACAAAAAGAACGTAAACAGATTTCCTTAACTTTCCTGCAGTTGACGTCTTGGAAGAGCCTGATGCGAACTCATTTGTATTTGGGTAAAATTTGTTGCCCGAAACATTAATGAAAGGGGTACTCAGCAGGTTGCCTTCTCTGTAAATGACCTTAGTATTTCTCTGTGATCAGATTGTGCATCCATTTATTTTAAACCCAGGCACTTTGATAATGTGGGCATCAGTGTCGTGGCTGTGAAAAGGCTCTGGAGAACACTATTTAACAATTTCCCTTTCCGTTGTACCATGCCCGGCAGCCTTTGCAGTGTTTCTAATTTATTGTTAGAGGAATGATACGGCAACTTTTTTTCCCTAGTATTTTCTATGTGCCATTGTGCCAGGCCCTGCGTGAAGCGCTGCGTAAAAATAATCGCATTTAATTCTTATAACAACTCCATGAGGAAAGAAATTGGTGACCTCCATGAGAGGTCACCTCCCCAACCCCCATTTATAGGTGAGGAAGCTGAGGCTCAGAAAGCTTAAGAGATTTGACTCAAGTCCTGCGTCTTCCCATCTGTCTGGCCTGCCTGCCCACTGAGGTGCTTTAGAAGTCATGGTTGGCGGGGAGGGGGTGTCACATGCAGGAGGGGGCCAGTTCTTGGAGCTTACCTCAGGGTGGGGCTATTTTGACCTTCTTCTAGTTTTGACTGTTATATACCTCAGGTTCTTTAGTCTTTCCGCTGATTTGTGACCAGGACCTCTGCCTTCCTGGGGTTGGGGGGTCAGACATGTGGCCTGTGCTTTCAAGGAAGAGAAGTAGTGTTCAGGCCCCTGCAGCAAATGCCCACTGTCACCACGTACACGGGAATGATAGCAAGGTCAGATCTGAATTGTGATATGAAACAAAGTCCCTGTTTTTTCTGGTTCCAAGCATACCTTTCTTTATTAATGTTATTTATGAAGGGTAGTCAGAAGAAAGGCAGGCAGGGACAAGGGACCCCCCGCCCTAAGAGGAAACCACCCTTAAAAGGATTTTACACCACCCTGGAAGGAGCCCTCAACCCTTTCCCACATGATAGGTAGATGACAAAAACCTGATTGGGTGACAGGCCCACGGAGGGTTAATCAGATTAAAACAGCCCGACAACAAAAACCCCTAGATCTAGGGCGCCTGGGTGGCTCAGTTGGTTAAGCGACTGCCTTCGGCTCAGGTCATGATCCTGGAGTCCCGGGATTGAGTCCCGGGATCGAGTCCCGCATTGGGCTCCCTGCTCAGCGGGGAGTCTGCTTCTCCCTCTGACCCTCCCCCCTCTCATGTGCTCTCTCTCTCCTCTCATCCTCTCTCAAATAAATAAATAAAATCTTTAAAAAAAAAAAAAAACCCTAGATCTAAACGCAAAATCCGAAACCCCCTCAGGTCCCCTCCCTCTTTGGGAGCTTTGTACTATCGCTCAGTTATCGCTCAATAAACTTTGCTTTGCTGCCCACCACTCTTCGTCTGGTCTACCTCTTCATTCTCCAAAGGGGCGTGACCAAGAACTCTGGGCACCGAAGGAAAAGAAATCCTACAACATTATTGTATGCTATGTCATAAAAGTAGTTTTTTTACCTGCCTGCACTGCAAATACTTAAAGGATTTTTGTGGGGTTTTTTTAGAATAAAGAAAAATGAGAAAGTCTGTGTCTTCCTTTCATGAACCTGAATATGATTTCCAATTTCAAGATAATGTAAAAGGAAGCATATTTCATCTAGGCAGCATGGCTAGGAAACAGAAAGCAACACAACAGTCCTTTTAAAACAATTAATCTTCAGAGTAGTGTCTCCATTGAAGACC
Organism: Neomonachus schauinslandi; assembly: GCF_002201575.2. Classification (NCBI taxonomy): domain Eukaryota; kingdom Metazoa; phylum Chordata; class Mammalia; order Carnivora; family Phocidae; genus Neomonachus; species Neomonachus schauinslandi. The sequence continues at coordinate 28,925,931 of NC_058412.1, read as the reverse complement.
TAATCCAAAAGGAACCTTGGTTATTTATCTGCTGCCATTTTAGGTGATAACTAGAGTTAAGATTTCCTTGGAGCAAGTGCTAATCATGCAACTTTTATTTAAACATTTAAAAATCAACAGCAAACTATTACTTTAGGAAAAATTTGAGACTTATTTTAAACCTCTTTATATTCACTGGGGTTGAGGAGATTCAAAATCAAGGTGGTGGAGCAGAGGATTTTTCGGGCAGGGTGAATACTCTGTGTGATGCTGTAATGCTGGAGACATATCCTGTCGGGAAACACAGGCATCTTGTTGCTTAGAATGCCCACGCCTCATTTTCCAGGACTTGGAGGCCATTTCTTGGAAGCCCCAGAGCCCAAGGCTTCATTTATTCTCTGTTATATGACTCTCCCTTCAAAAATGGCAGGTATTAGGGGCACCTGGGTGGCTCAGTTGGTTAAGCGACTGCCTTCGGCTCAGGTCATGATCCTGGAGTCCCTGGATCGAGTCCTGCATCGGGCTCCCTGCTTGGCAGGGAGTCTGCTTCTCCTTCTGACCCTCCCCCCTCTCATGTGCTCTCTCTCTCTCTCATTCTGTCTCAAATAAATAAATAAAATCTTTAAAAAAAAATGGCAGGTATTTCCATCTTCAGTGTCCCTGGAGATAAGCACACCAACTCTTCACTATAACTGTTTTTGTTAATAATTGCTCAGGTGAACTAGGAGATGGCAGAAACCAAACCCATTGAACAAAGTCACCTCGCAAGGGGGTCGGGAATCTCAGATTTTCAAACCAGTCGATATATCTGGGATCCCTTTCTTACAGACTCCTCAGATCCAGTTCTTCTCTTTTATTTGTTATCTCACCAAGCCTCTACAGTCCCCTCAGCCTTCAGGTGCTCTGGGAACGAGTTCTCTACCTTGAGCTTGTAGTAGAATCTCCCAGGCCTTGGTATAATTGCGGGGCCCCAGGCAGGGGTTAGGTCTGCACTGGGAACAAGGATTTGCATTTCTAACAACTTCCCAGGTGCCCTGATGCAAGGACCATCCTTTGAGAACCGCTGCTCTGGGAGACACAGGCCTACAGATATAATTCAGGCAGAAACATCTGTTATTTAAAGGAGGGCGGGGTCACCAGATAAACTACAGAGTTCTCAGTTGAGTTTGAATTTCAGATAAACAAATAATTTTTAAATGTACATATGTCCCAAATATTGCATGGGACAGACTTACATTAAAAAATTATTTGGTGCTGATCTGAAATTCAAATTTATTGGAGTGCCTGTGTATCCTGCATTTTTATTTGCTAAGTCTGGCAACTCTATTTCAAGGGTATAGCATTTGCAAACTTCCTGATAGCATAATAGCTACTTGGTGACTCAGGCTATTTTGTTAGGTATTTTCCTCTACCATCTAGCTCTCAGGCTCCTGAAATGGATTTTCCAACTCTGAGATGGGGCTGTCCTGTCCCAACCTTCCACTGAGACACCCCTCTAGGACCTACCTGTTGACTTAGCACATTCTAGGGTTTCCTATACTATAATTCCTTGGAGGTTACTATTGCCATGTCTTCTAGTGGAACATTCCTTTTCAGTACCTGAGTCTTTCAATATGCTTTAATAGTGGTGATGTTAGACCAAGGCAGGGAAGAAGGTAGAGCCCACAAAGCACACAGTCAGCTCCCCTACTCTGCTGATGCCAAGACTGGCCAAGCTGGTATCCCTGAAAAGACTCCCCCTGCCAAACAAGATCAGAGAAGGGTGGTGTGTCTGTCAGAGCAAGCAAGCCTAGTAACTTTGTTATGCAGAATGAATGTTAATAACATATCGTGTGTAAGTGCTGTTCCTAGGCAAGTTAAAGATTGCAATTGGTGTTTAATTTTAAAATGCCATTATTGCTTCTGTGAAGGTATTTCTGAAGTTTGACAAGCTTACTTGCAAGGATGTGTCAATTTCAGAATATTGTTCCTAAAAGCACAAAAGATTTCTTTGGCGTTGACTATAATGATGATGATAATGACAAGATAGATAAGGAAATTATTGAATGGAGACCAATCTCACGAGCCTTCAGTTTAGCTGGAGTTCAATGTCCGAGGGTTCATCTGCCACTTCTGATCATTTATTTGCAAAGCAGCAACTGTATTCGAACTCACAGCCCAGCATCATTGTGAAGACTGCAGAGTTCGGGTCTGACAATTTGCTGCAGATTTCTGGAGTGAATATTTAGAAGGGTAACATAGTTCTCTTCTTTCGAATACTAATAATTCTGATTCAAAGAACAGTAATTCGAAGCATTTTTCCAGGAATGCAGTCCTATTTCCAGACACTCTAATAAAGCTAATCGGAATCTTGAGGCTTTATTTTTGTTTTTCTCTGAGGAATGGATTCCTGTTAAGTATTTGCATTATAAGTCTGAAACCTACCATTGTTTGAGAAACAGATGTTAGAAGAGAATGCGGTCAAAAACAGGAAGAAATGACTAGCTGAGAACAGATATTTATTTTCACATGTGATGGCTATGTATCTAGTGGCTTCCCATAAAAAGCCACAAATGAATGAAAAAAATCAAAGAAGAAATGTGTCTGTTGTTTGTGTGCAAAAATGTTATTACTAACCCGCCATTAGAAGTGGTGTGCGTTTTGGGTGTTTTTCCATGGGGTCGGATGCATTTGGGCAATGTCACTCATAGGCTCTTGCCTCATCATACTATTAATCAGTAGCAGGCATCTGCAAATGAGATAGCCAAGATTTTCTGGTGTGTTCTGTGGTCAAGGAAAAGGGCCAGATTTCTGCTCCTAAGGGGAAGGGAGCCCATTTTTTCAACCCCACTGGCATTGTGCTTTTGCGCTGGGCAGCGCATGCTGCAACGCTATCTGGCAGTAGACGGGCACGGCAGAGACTTGGAGGGTTTCATAAACGTCAGAGTTGAAAGGTATCATGCATTTTCTTACCCAGAAAGACAGTCTACCCTTTCTCTGCTATACTCCGAGAGCTGATGAAAAACGCAGGGAGAAACAGTAGTCTATGAATACGGTCTCGGCTTACATTCTTTTTTTTTTTTTTAAGATTTTATTTATTTATTTGACAGGGAGAGACAAAGCAAGAGAGAGAACACAAGCAGGGGGAGCGGGAGAGGGAGAAGCAGGCTTCCCGCTGAGCAGGGAGCCCGATGTGGGGCTCGATCCCAGGACTCTGGGATCACGACCCAGCCCAAAGGCAGACGCTTAACGACCGAGCCACCCAGGCGCCCCTTGGCTTACATTCTATCCCGAGAAGCTATTTTGTTTGTTTGTTGGGTTTAACAGATTGTGCTTTAATTACAAGCCATTAGCTAGTCATTAATACATAAAACAGTTTGGATTTCATAAATTTTTTTGAATATTATTCAACTCATTTAACATTTTAGTCTACAGAGAGAATATCTGATTTAGGTGAAATACTTGAGTTAACTGACATCACATCACTTGCGGATAGGATAGCCCAGCCCTCTGACTCAGTCCAGGGGGGCCCTGAGGGTGGGGGCAGGGGTGGGGGCTCTCTGCACTCAGACTGCCTTTGCTCCAGTCCTGACTGCCACTTACTGATGCGTGGCCTTGGGCAAGCTAAGTCCTCTGTTCCTCCATTCCTTTATGAACCAAATGAAGACAGTTTTATTACCAATATCCGAAAACTGTTTTCAGCATGAAGCGAGATAATCCATGTGAAGTGCCTAGCATCGAGTGAGCACTCAATAAATATTAGATAAAAATAGAATAAAATTAAACAAAATTTTAACCGTATCTTCACTATATCTGATGGATCTCTTATTATATTTTGCAGTTGTTGAATGAAGTATAGAGTATGTTGGCTACCTAATAAAATTTAACCAATGAATATTTGAATTTTGGAATAAACTTACACACTGACTAGGGATTCATTGGATACCGGTAGTAAAAGTACTAAGGGCATATTTAATACAATTAAAGATCCCTTGGGGTGCCTGGGTGGCTCAGTCGGTTAAGCGTCTGCCTTCGGCTCAGGTCATGGTCCCAGGGTTCTGGGATCGAGCCCCGCATTGGGCTCCCTGCTCTGCGGGGAGCCTGCTTCTCCCTCTTCCTCTGTCTGCCTGCTCTGCCTACTTGTGCTCTCTCTCTGTCAAAAAAAAAAAAAAAAAAAAAAGAATAAAGATCCCTTATATTCTGTCATCACTCTAGGATCAACTTTTGCCTATTGCCTAAAGCCATAAAGAGAACAGTACAAAATAAATGTAGTTTCATTTGGCTTCATTAAAAATGGTGTTTCTAATCTTATTATTTTCACACTTATTAATAAGCTTGAGTTTTTTAAAAAAAATCTCAACGTCTATGATTCTTGGACTTGGGCAGTGGCACCATTAAAGCCATTGGAAAACCAGTGAGTGGAAACAGTGCGCTCTTCAAGGATGTGGTTTCTGTGGTCTGGCTCACTCTGTCGTAGCAGTCATGGCTTGGTGGGCGGGAAAGTAGGCATGGAAGGAAGTTGGGCAAGGTAGTGAGGTGGTGTCAGTGGTAATCCGAGTGGTTAGACCACTCAAACTGTGAAAATTTAGTGTTGGTGATTTCCTGGCTGCACCAGTTTTCTTTGATGTAGTCTCCAGTCTCTAGGGCCAGAGAGATCCAAGAACCAACAGAGAGGGGTGTTGGAAAGGAAGGAGGTAAGCTAAGGGAACACACAGAATAGTGAGTCTTCTCTGTGCCTTATTTGCTTTCCCACTGAGTAACTGGAGGACCTTGGGATTTTTTTTACCTAGTTGGAATGGGCACTCGCTGCTACTCCAGTCTCGCCCTCTGTGGTTATAGATGAAGACCCTACTTTGGTAATTCTTGCCTCTATGAGGGACTTTATGTGAGTCATGGACATTCTCAAAGATAATTTCTACAAAAGTAAAATGTGTATTTGCTGGCTGACTTATTCTGTGAATTGATTTGATAAAACTGATTCTTGCTTCATATCTTAAATGTTTTACACAACCTAACAGAAGAAGAAGCTGAAAAGCATTGCATCACATCTAATACACAGGTCTGGGCTTTCTCCCATATCACAAAGGCACTTGCTTATTGTGTCTTCTACTGATTCATCTTGTTTCCTTTTGTTCAATTAATTGCTGATGTCATCTCTTTTGGCTTTTTCTGAAAGGGTAGCTAGGCTTGCTTTGTTAACTGTTTTATATGATAACACATATCAAGTCATATTTGACAGAACTACCATTATCAAGCACTTACTATATATTCTCTGTATGCTGATCTCTCTTTAGGAAACATTATATATGTTACTTCATCTAAGTCTTGTTGCGAGCCTGCAAGAAAGACATTCCTTCCATTCACAGAGATTCTGAAACTCAGAATGTTTAAATACTGTGCTCAAGTTTCAACATGTAGTGAGTGGTATTCAAAACTAATACAGTTCAACTCCTAATGTTCCTTCACTAGGCTATGAAGACTTAGATTTTTGTCTTCTTAGCACTGCATTACTTTGTATAGAACCCAACACAGTTTTTATAGTATTTTGCTGTCTTTCCAGATAATGCTATCTCTCTTACACTCTCAGTTCATTTCAACATTGTTCAGCTTCTGCACAAATCAAGATTCTTTTCTCTATATTTCAAATGTATAGAATTGACCACACTATTTGCAGCACAGTGCAAGGCACTGTAGGGCATACAAAAATACACGACTCATGGTCTATAACCTTAGGAGGTTCTATTTTAATAGGGAAAAAGTGAGCATGATAAAATGTCTTTAATATGAGGCAGAATGAAAGTACCATTATTGAGATATAATCCATGATAGGAATTTCCAAGGAGAAGGCAACCACAGAAGCCATTTTCCCTTTGAATCTTGGTTGAGATTTGGCTTTTTTTTTTTTTTTTAACTAGGTATTTATGGGGAGGGACGACCAGAGAGAAAGTTCACTGGCCACATTTCAGTGGTTCATTGTCACTGCCTTATCTCTCTCACACTTGGGTGTTGTGGGGGAGTGGGGGTTTCTTAGGACTAGCTGACAGAGAAGGAGAAAACCCAAGCTTAGTTCATGAATGGGCTGGCTTGGCATATTTATGAATGTCAACATTGAACTGCTGCTGCATGACAACCCCATTTAGGGGTGACCCTGAAAGACAGTGGAGAGGAGACTTCTCAGTGGACACATCTTTGGGTATTGTACTTGGTAGTCCACTTCATGTGGAGAGAGAAACTGAGGTAAAGATAAATTTGGACTTGTGAACAGTGGCAAAATGACTCAGCTGACTGATCATGTTCTGGAAGGAGCAAGATTAGCAGATTAGGAATAAGTAGGTTGGGGCAAGAGGACCTATAGGGTTAGCCACAGAGTGTAAATATATTTGCATCCTGCATTAGCATGTACCAGAGAGCGTCTGCTGTGGAAGAGGCACTGCCCAACCAAAAGAATGACTCAGCCAGTTCACATCAGCCTGAGACATATTCTGAAGTTAGGGGCAAAAGAGTTTCCTGATGGATTGGATATGGAATATGATCGACAGAGAAGAGTCAAAGATGACTCCAAGATTTTGGCCTAAGCTACTGGAAAAATGGAGTTGCCATTAATTGAGGTTGGATAAAGAAGATTTTTGCATGAAGATTAGGAGTTCAGCTTGGGACATGTTGGTTTGAGATTTTTTTTTTTTTTGAGATTTTTTTAGACACACAAATGGAAATGCCATAAGCATTAGATATATGGATCTGAAGTTGAAGAGAGAAGAGATTAACCCAGAGTATAAAAGTCATGACATGGTGGAAAGAATCATAGAAATGAACAAAGAAGTCCTGACTGTTGGACTGAGGGACCCAGGACAAAACTTTTCCCTTACCTGCATTGCTCATGTGTATAAGGAGAGGACAGAAGGTGTGCATGGTAAGGTTTTGTCAACCTTGTAATTCAGATTCTGGGCAAATTTTGCAGAGCAGGAAAGATTGAGAGCTTGGACATTTTTTAGGTGGTGTCAGTGTCTAGAAACTTCTAGTAATCTCCCATTTCCGATATACCCTTTCTAGGGGAGCACATGGGAGAATCACACTTTGCTGCATCCCTTGCAGTAAGTCAGGCTTATACGAGTAGTTCTGGCTTTGGGATCGTGAGATGGGCCACTTCTATGCTGAAGCATTCAGTTGCTGGCACAGAACCCTCAGGAGCTCTCTTCCCCCACCGTAGGGAGCATGGACTCATGAGGAGAGGCAGGTGCCACAAGCTGGAAGTAGTCAAATCGCTGAGCTGCCACTGAGGACTTGCAGCCTTGGGTTTTGCCCAGACGTGCAGCAGACTTTGGCACGTGCTAAGCTACTAAGATCTCGGTGTTGTTTGTTATCACGGCACAAAGTAGGCAGGCTACGGTGACTGATATAGTCTGCTATTGGCACACCTGTGGTGGGAGGTCCTGGAAATAAGGATCTGGTCTCTGCAGAAAGGAGAAACCAAATTTTCCTCATGTCACAATTTTCCTCAGGGCTCTGAAGAACAAAGATACCATCTCTCTCATAATCGTGCTATTCTTTTCCATTTTTATTTTGGTTTACACATTGTTTTTCAGTAAGGTCTCTCTTTTTTCTTTTCCTTAGTGTTGCAGTCAAGAACCATAAGACTTATTTGGATGACAATAAGTCTATAAATATTTACAACTTGACTTCTCCAGTTTTAATGAATCAGGTGATTAACGGAGACCCCTATGTTGCTTAAAGATGTCACTCAGAGTGAAAGTTCACCTGCTGAACAATTAAACAATTAATACACTGATGGTTAATGGAGTTTCCAGTGTACCTAACATTTATTAATGATAATGATGACTTTATGTTTTTAAAGCTTGTCAGTTAGATTTAAAATAGACTACACACATCTCTGTCTCAGGCCTTTTTGCCCTTGGTGGGTCAGGCCTGAGGATAAAAAATTTGTATGAACTTGGAGGAAGTAATAATTTTATGGTGCATGGTTTTAATCATGTGGCGTTGTCTATTCACTCATTGTCCGTCTTTCTGTAATGCTGCAGGGGGAATATATACCACTGAGTTTGGGATTAAATAAGTCAGATAAACAACATTTTGTGGAGTTCGTATTTGATGCTTGGTGAATATTGGTCTGAGTCCAATCCATATAAAAAGCTCAGCAAAACCGATAAAACAAGTAACAACAACAGCAACAAAATACGGAAACAAAAAAAATCTACCTAACACATTTTTAGCCCAAGAAGAATTTGGGCACAAAGTTAAAGAATGAAACTCAGTATCATATGGGCCTGCTACCCTTTTGGTACCAACAGCTACATTTTATGTGAAATCTATGAAATTGGCTAAATGATAATAGCAGAAAGCTCATTACCAAGCAAATACAAAAAAGCTATTCACCTTTGAAAGATTGCATTTTCATTACAGAAACAGTGGAAAAGGACCTAGAAAACTAATGAAAAAACATAAAAATGCAAATTACTGCAGCTAATTGGTTGTGTCTTCAAACATACTCTGAATTATTAATTTATAAAAGAGTAAATCTCTTCCTTTACATATAAGGAAATGGTATCCTTCCCTCACGGTTAGCATTAAAATGATAATGTTCCATTCTTCTTTAGTGTAATTGTATCAAAATTTTGTTGAGGGAAGGGGCAAAGAGGAAAAAACCAAAGAATTCCATTTTTTTCTAAAGTTCTAAACTCTTCCGTCAAATAGCTAGTTACATGTTAAATTCCCAGTCTTTATATGCCGTTAATAAAGAACCACACCGAAGGCATATATATCAGACAATAAGTTCCAAGAGGGTCAGTATTCTCGCTTCCACTTGGTTCACTGGGGTGTACCAAGCATTTTTCAATGTCTGGCATGGAGCCGTTAGAATAGCTCTCATCAAGGTAATCAACATTTCCACCTTAACAAATCAATAGTAAGACCTCATCCCACTTGATATTTGACACAGGTAACCATTCTCTCCTTTTTGAAATGCCTTCTCCTTTTGGCTTCTGGGATATTGCTTATTTTTTTCCTACTTCACTGGATATTTCTTCTCGATCTGCTGGCTCCTTTATCTCTTTCCAACATTTGGAGGATGCCAGGGCTCAGTCCTTCACTCCCTCCTTTGGTGAAAGGATTTAATCCCATGGTTTTAAATACTATCTGGATGTTGAGACTCCAGAATCTTGACTGTAGATCTGACCTTTCCTGGGAGCTTCAGACTTTTGTATATCTAACTGCTGAGTCAACATTGCTTGTTATATAGAGAATGGGATTCCAAATCAATCTGCAACAACATGGATGACTCTCAAAAGCATTATGCTAAGTGGAAGAAGCCAGAAACAAAAGACTGCATATTGTATACTGTATAATTCCATTTATAGGACAAAATTATAGTGATTCCCAGTGGCTTGTGGTGAGGGACAGGACTGACTGCAAAAGGGCATGAAGTAATTTTTTGAGTGATGGAAATATTCTATTTCTTAATTATGGTGGTAGGGTGATGGTTACATGATTATATATATTTGACAAAACTCATTGACTACACACTTAAAATGGGTGATTTTCTGGTGCATATTACTTATACTAATTATTCTTCAATAAACTTGATTTCAAAAAAATGCTCAGCTGTCTTCTCATTGCAATTAGGATAAAACCAAAATACTTACCATTCTTCAGCCATTTGATCTTTGTTCCACAAAGTAACTAAACTCCTTTCCCTAACTCTTCTCTTTGCCTGGAAATTTCTTTTTCTGGATATTTGAGCAGCTAACTACATCTATTTCAGAAATCAATCTCTTAGAGAGACTTTTCCTGTCTCTGGTGTCTAAAATAGGTCTTCAAGTTAAACTCTTTCTTGTTGGTCTATAAGCTTCTGACAGAAAAAGAAACTGTCAGTTGGATTCATTGCTGAATTTCCCAAGCTAAGGTCAGGATAGAGCATATTGTAGGCATTAAATAAATATTTGTTGAATGAATGAATAAATAAATGAATAGCAGGAACTTAATAAACCTTTGTTGACTGGCTGACTAACTGAACTCTAAACCACAATTGTAAAACACTGGCGCTTCAAACTTAATTGAAGCATAGGGTGCTAAGAATGTGGATCAATGGTGCTAATGGAGTATGTACTTAAAACATGCACATCCATCAACAGGCATTTATTTAGGTCTATCGGTATGAGTGTACTGAGCTACACGTGGAGGTCACTTATTTCGAAGGAAATGTTCTGTCAATCACTTCCACGCATTTGTTCAAACTTTCTCAGATGAATACATTTCATGGAAAAGCTTCTTAGTTCAAACTTCTGCAAGAAATCTGTGGGAAGTGTGGGAATAAGTCATTTTAGTCATCTTTGTGTGTGTGTATAGAATTCTGTTCTTATACTAGTTGTTAGGAGGGTTTTATGGATAACTTTCCTAGATTTGAGAAAGTCTGAAACCATTATTTCCTCTAATAAATCACTCTTGGCACGGTAAAAATAGACTTAGTTTTTATAAATAGGTAATCAAAAGAATAATCATGTAACCAACTCTATTTTGAGAATATAAAGGGTGGCCCTTCCTTGGATATCTGTTAAGTATGAATAACCGGGCAGTAAGTGATCACTCCACTGGCACGTAACCAGATGAGCATCTTGATAATGCTTATTAAAATACACCACAAATTTTAAATCCGAACACATGTGTTTTTATGTGTAAACAAACTTGAACCACCCTGTGCTAATATAACTGAAGGAATAGTACTTAAAGATAGAGCAGTTAAATCACCAACAAGAAACACACACACACACACACACCCCCATATGCACACATGCAGTGGAAAACAGAACTCTTCTTTATGACAGTTATGGTCTAGTATTGATTGTAGGACCTCACTTACTCCTTTTTTGTTTTGTTTTATTTTGGTTTTGATGGACACATTAGGCCAAACAAATCAGAAGACAAAAGCTTCTTCGTGGAGTTCAGGAGCCCAAATGATCCATGGCTGCAAGAGCACCTTCTGGAAGGAGAGTTTGAGGTGGAAGCAGGTGATGGCAGAGTGTAGGTGGGAGAGGAGTTCAATGATGCTGACTGTCTGTCATCTCTGCTCTAGATCCTCCAACTCTCCTTCTCCAAAGTGAATAATTTATGCTTAGTGATACAGATGATCAAAAGTTCTTGGCAATTATGTCTTCCAAAGTAGCACCAGGTCATGGAAAGTAACAATAATTCAGGAACTTCATGTATCAAATGACTGTATATCATGAGAGATCTGAAGTGTCAGATCCTACTTGTAAATGTTTGGCTGTAATTCATATTATACTGTTTGCTATAGAGTCTGGAATTTAGCTTTCTTTAGTATCATCTAAAGAGAAACAAGTACATGGTTTTATTTAGTAATTAACATATAATTATGTGAAATTGATTAACTTAGGTCATTTTCTTTTCCTTCCCTTTTAAAGGCAAAATAGCACATACTGACTCTGTACTTTATGTTGAACCCTTTATAAGTGCATTTTTAAGATTCTGATGCCCAACGTTCTTGGATCTAAAAATTGTGGTAAAAGAGAATTACTTTTACTACCCCTTCAAGAAGTCATCTCTTGCCTCCTGAACTCATAATTTTCAAGATAAAAGCTGAAGAAATTAGTAGAAGCCCCTGCCATTATTTTCTAGACCACCTCAGAATAGACACTGGCTTGTGAGGCCACCTTTCTGGAGTAGGCATTGTTTACTCATTTTACTTCTCGTCCTTGACTGAAGCAGTTTCTTTAACTCTGGATTTATGAGGAAAACATAGTATTATTTGAAAGCAATGGAAGTGACACTGCAGAATGAGAACCATGAACAGTGTCCTACTCCTTTGCCTTAAAAGAAGACTTACTAAAACAGTAAGAGAAAGAACATAATAAAAATAAATACTACTTGCTGTCCATTTGAAATCTATCAGGTGCCAGAGCAGAAGCTTTCAAATAATCGCCATGTCTTTACAACAACATGTAAAGTCAGTGCTACAGAGACTCAGAACGGTTGGTTTCCTGTTCTGAGGATCAAGTAGTTATAAAATGCCGGAGCCAGGGTCTGAGCCAAGTCTGTCTGCTCAGTTTATGATACCACAATATCTCCACAGTGATGTTCTTGTAATCATATCTTCCTCTCTGAGCTCTGGCTGAGTTCAGACTTGTGTCTTTGTTTTAGCTGACCTTGGTCTAGGATTGTCTTCAGTGTATCTTAAGCCATTCTTGTGCTGTGCTGTATTTTATGGGGCTGCTTCTCTCTTCTCTATATCAGCGTTCTTATTACTAATTATAAAAAAATGATCAGTCTATTGTCTACAGTAGCTCAAAATTCAGATTGTAAATAGACTGCTCACTAATATGTTAAAGGACACGGTCTTGTTTTTCCTTCCTTCCTTCCTTCCTTTCTTTCTTTTCTTTCTTTCTTTCTTTCTTTCTTTCTTTCTTTCTTTCTTTCTTTCTTTCTTTCTT